>NW_026735235.1:0-151381 GCF_949786415.1 Peromyscus eremicus | reverse complement strand
TGGGAGCAGACCCCAGTCCTATTTGTCCTGTGTATGGCAATGGCAGCGCAATAGTGACTCCTCTTACCATAAAACAACTCTTGCTCTTAGGACCAGAAACTGCATGTGACTCAACTCCATTTAGGACTGGGAAATAAACGCGAGCTCGCCTTACAAGAAACACACTCTGCTTTAGAGAAAAAGCACTCTTCTACTCTACTGTGTTTCCTATAGGGCCAGAACACTGAGCTTGCTCAAAACAAAAGAACTATGCTTCCTACACACGGGCCAGATCTAGTTCAACTCTGCTTAGGAAGCTGACAAGAACAGTAGCTCCTATTCAGTCCAATACACTGTACTTGCTGGGAACAGACACGTGTGCTATTTGCACAGTGTATGGCATTTGAAGCGCAATAGTGACTCTTCTTACCAGAAAACAACTCTTGCTCGTAGGACCAAAAACTGCCTGTGACTCAACTCCATTTAGGACTGGTAAACAAACGCTAGCTCGCCTTAAAAGAAACACACTCTGCTTTAGAGAAAAGAGCACTCTTCTACTCTACTGTGTTTCCTATGGGGTCCGAACAGTGAGCTGGCTCTGAACAAAAGATCTGTGCTTCCTACACACACTGCCATATCTAGTTCAATTCTGCTTAGGAACCTGACAAGAACAGTAGATCCTCTTCAGTCCAATACACTGTACTTGCTGCGAACAGACGCCAGTGCTATTTGTCCTGTGTATGGCAATGGGAGCGCAATAGTGACTCTTCTTACCAGAAAACAATTTTTGCTCGTAGTACCAGAAACTGCATGGGATTCAACTCCATTTAGGACTGGGAAACAAACGCTAGCTCGCCTTACAAGAAACACACTCTGCTTTTGAGAAAAGAGCACTCTTCTACTCTACTGTGGTTCCTATAGTTCCAGAACAGTGAGCTTGCTCATAACAAATGAACTGTGCTTCCTAGACACACGGGCCTTATCTAGTTCAACTCTGCTTAGGAAACTGAGAAGAACAGTAGCTCCTCTTCAGTCCAATACACTGTACTTGCTGGGAACAGACGCCAGTGCTATTTGCACTGTGTATGGCAATGGGAGTGCAATAGTGACTTTCCTTACCAGAAAACAACTCTTGCTCGTAGGACCTCAAACTGCATGTGATTCAACCACATTTAGGACTGGGAAACAAATGCCAGCTTGCCTTAAAAGAAACACACTCTGCTTTTAAGAAAAGAGCACTCTTCTACTCTACTGTGTTTCCTATGGGGTCCAAACATTGAGCTTGCAAAGAACAAAAGAACTGTGCTTCCTACACACATGGACCATATCTAGTTAAACTCTGCTTAGGAACCTGACAAGAACAGTAGATCCTCTTCAGTCCAATACACTGTGCTTGCTGGTAACAGACTCTAGTGCTATTTGTCCTGTGTATGGCAATGGCAGCGCAATAGTGACTCTTCTTACCATAAAACAACTCTTGCTCGTAGAACCAGAAACTGCATGTGATTCAACTCCATTTAAGACTGGGAAACAAACGCTAGCTCGCCTTACAAGAAACACACTCTGCTTTAGAGAAAAGAGCACTCTTCTACTCTACTGTGCTTCCTATAGGGCCAGAACAGTGAGCTTGCTCAGAACAAAAGAACTGTGCTTCCTATACACACGGGCCATATCTAGTTCAACCCTGCTTAAGAAACTGACAAGAACAGGAGCTCCTCTTCAGTCCAATACTCTGTACTTGCAGGTAGCAGACGCGAGTGCTATTTGCACTGTGTATGGCAATGGGAGCGCAATAGTGACTCTTCATACAAGAAAACAACTCTTGCTCGTAGGACAAAAAAACTGCATGTGACTCAACTCCATTTAGGACTGGGAAACAAATGCTAGCTCGCCTTACAAGAAACACACTCTGCTTTTGAGAAAAGAGCACTCTTCTACTCTACTGTGTTTCCTATGTGGTCCGAACAGTGAGCTTGCTCAGAACAAAAGAACTGTGCTTCCTACACAAGGGCCATATCTAGTTCAATTCTTCTTAGGAACCTGACAAGAACAGTAGATCCTCTTCAGTCCGATATACTGTACTTGCTGCGAACAGACGCCAGTGCTATTTGTAATGTGTAGGGTAATGGTAGCGCTGTAGTGACTATTCTTACCATAAAACAACTCTTGATCCTAGGACCAGAAACTGCATGTGATTCCACTCCATTTAGGACTGGGAAAGAAACGCTAGCTCGCCTTACAAGAAACACACTTTGCTTTAGAGAAAAGAGCACTCTTCTACTCTACTGTGTTTCCTATGGGTCCGAACAGTGAGCTTGCTCTGAACAATAGATCTGTGCTTCCTACACACACTGCCATATCTAGTTCAATTCTGCTTAGGAACCTGACAAGAACAGTAGATCCTCTTCAGTCCAATACACTGTACTTGCTGCGAACAGACGCCAGTGCTATTTGTCCTGTGTATGGCAATTGCAGCGCAATAGTGACTCTTCTTACCAGAAAACAACTCTTGCTCGTAGTACCAGAAACTGCATGGGATTCAACTCCATTTAGGACTGGGAAACAAACGCTAGCTCGCCTTACAAGAAACACACTCTGCTTTAGAGAAAAGAGCACTCTTCAACTCTACTGTGTTTCCTATGGGGTCCAGACAGTGACCTTGCTCAGAACAAAAGAACTGTGCTTCCTACAAACATGGATCATATATAGTTCAACTCTGCTTAGGAAACTGACAAGAACAGTAGCACCTATTCAGTCCAATACACTGTACTTGCTGGGAACAGACGCCAGTGCTATTTACACTGTGTATGGCAATGGGAGCACAATAGTGACTTTCCTTACCAGAAAACAACTCTTGCTCGTAGGACCAGAAACTGCATGTGATTCAACTTCATTTAGGATTGGGAAACAAATGCTAGCTCCACTTACAAGAAACACACTCTGCTTTTGAGAAAAGAGCACTCTTCTACTCTACTGTGTTTCCTATGGTGTCTGAACAGTGAGCTTGCTCAGAACAAAAGAACTGTGCTTCCTAAACACACGGCCATATCTAGTTCAAGTCTGCTTAGTAACCTGACAAGAACAGAAGATCCTCTTCAGTCCAGTACACTGTACTTGCTGGGAGCAGATGCCAGTCCTATTTGTCCTGTGGATGGCAATGGCAGCGCAATAGTGACTCTTCTTATCATAAAAAAACTCTTTATCTTAGAACCAGAAACTGCATGTGATACAACTCCATTTAGGACTGGGAAACAAACGCTATCTCGCCTTACAAGAAACACACTCTGCTTTTGAGAAAAGAGCACTCTTCTACTCTACGGTGTTTCCTATGGGGTCCGAACAGTGAGCTTGCTCAGAACAAAAGAACTGTGCTTCCTACACAAGGGCCATATCTAGTTCAATTCTGCTTAGGAACCTGACAAGAACAGTAGATCCTCTTCAGTCCAATACACTGTACTTGCTGGGAACAGACGCCAGTGCTATTTGTCCTGTGTATGGCAATGGCAGCGCTATAGTGACTCTTCTTACCAGAAAACAACTCTTGCACGTAGGACCAGAAACTGCATGTGATTCCACTCCCTTTAGGACTGGGACACAAACGCTAGCTCGCCTTACAAGAAACACACTCTGCTTTTGAGAAAAGAGCACTCTTCTACTCTACTGTGTTTCCTATGGGGTCGAAACAGTGAGCTTGCTCAGAACAAAAGACTGTGCTTCCTACACACAAGGACCATATGTAGTTCAACTCTGCTTAGGAAACTGACAAGAACAGTAGCTCCTATTCAGTCCAATACACTGTACTTGCTGGGAACAGACGCCAGTGCTATTTGTCCTGTGTATGGCAATGGGAGCGCAATAGTGACTATTCTTACCATAAAACAACTCTTGCTCGTAGGACCGCAAACTGCATGTGATTCAACTCCATTTAGGACTGGGAAACAAACGCTAGCTGCCTTACAAGAAACACACTCTGCTTTTGAGAAAAGAGCACTCTTCTACTCTCCAGTGTTTCCTATGGGGTCCGAAAAGTGAGCTTGCTCAGAACAAAAGAACTGTGCTTCCTACACACACGGCCATATCTAGTTCAATTCTGCTTAGGAACCTGACAAGAACAGTAGATCCTCTTCAGTCCAATACACTGTACTTGCCTTGAACAGACGCCAGTGCTATTTGTCCTGTGCATGGCAATGGCAGCGCAATAGTGACTCTTCTTACCATAAAACAACTCTTGCTCGTAGGACCAGAAACTGTATGTGATTCCACTCCATTTAAGACTGGGAAACAAACACTAGCTCGCCTTACAAGAAAAACACTCTGCTTTTGAGAAAAGAGCACTCTTCTACTCTACTGTGATTCCAATGGGGTCCAAAGAGTGAGCTTGCTCAGAACAAAAGAACTGTGCTTCCTACACACATGGACCATATCTAGTTCAACTTTGCTTAGGAAACTGACAAGAACAGTAGCTCCTATTCAGTCCAATACACTGTACTTGCTGGGAACAGACGCGAGTGCTATTTGTAATGTGTATGGCAATTGGAGCACAATAGTGACACGTCTTACCAGAAAACAACTCTTGCTCGTAGAACAAAAAACTGCATGTGACTGAACTCCATTTAGGACAGGAAAACAAACGCTAGCTCGCCTTACAAGAAACACACTCTGCTTTTGAGAAAATAGCACTCTTCTACTCTACTGTGTTTCCTATAGGGCCAGAACAGTGAGCTTGCTCAGAACAAATGAACTGTGCTTCCTTGACACACGGGCCATATCTAGTTCAACTCTGCTTAGGAAACTGAGAAGAACAGTAGCTCTTCTTCAGACCAATACACTGTACTTGCTGGGAACAGACACATGTGATATTTGCACTGTGTATGGCAATGGGAGCACAATAGTGACTTTCCTTGCCAGAAAACAACTCTTGCTCATAGGACCAGAAACTGCATGTGATTCAACTCCATTTAGGACTGGGAAACAAACGCTAGCTCGCCTTACAAGAAACACACTGCTTTAGAGAAAAGAGCACTCTTCTACTCTACTGTGTTTCGTATGTGGTCCATACAGTGAGCTTGCTCAGAATAAAAGAACTGTGCTTCCTACACACACGGACCATATGTAGTTCAACTCTGCTTAGGAAACTGACAAGAACAGTAGCTCCTCTTCAGTCCAATACACTGTACTTGCTGGGAACAGACGCGAGTGCTATTTACACTGTGTATTTCATTGAGAGCACAATAGTGACTTTCCTTACCAGAAAACAACTCTTGCTCGTAGGACCACAAACAGCATGTGATTCAACGCCATTTAGGACTGGGAAACAAATGCTAGCTCGCCTTAAAAGAAACACACTCTGCTTTTGAGAAAAGAGCACTCATCTACTCTACTGTGTTTCCTATGGGGTCCAAACAGTGAGCTTGCTCAGAACAAAAGAACTGTGCTTCCTACACACATGGACCATATCTAGTTCAACTCTGCTTAGGAAACTGACAAGAACAGCAGCTCCTATTCAGTCCAACACACTGTACTTGCTGGGAACAGACCCGAGTGCTATTTGCACTGTGTATGGCATTTGGAGCACAATACTGACTCTTCTTACCAGAAAACAACTCTTGCTTGTAGGACCAAAAACTGCATGTGACTCAACTCCATTTAGGACTGGGAAACAAACGCGAGCTCGTTTTACAAGAAACACACTCTGCTTTAGAGAAAAGAGCACACTTCTACTCTACTGTGTTTCCTATAGGGCCAGAACAGTGAGCTTGCTCAGAACATAATAACTGTGCTTCCTAAACACACGGGCCATATCTAGTTCAACTCTGCTTAGGAAACTGACAAGAACAGTAGCTCCTCTTCAGTCCGATCCACTGTACTTGTTGGGAACAGACGTGAGTGCTATTTTCACTGTGTATGGCAAAGGGAGCACAATAGTGACTTTCCTTACCAGAAAACAACTCTTGCTCGTAGGATCAGAAACTGCTTGTGATTCAACTCCATTTAGGACTGGGAAACAAACGATAGCTTGCCTTACAAAAACACACTCTGCTTTTGAGAAAAGAGCTCTCTTGCACTCTACTTTGTTTCCTAAGGGGTCCAAACAGTGATCTTGCAAAGAACAAAAGAACTGTGCTCCTACAAACACGGATCATATCTAGTTCAACTCTGCTTAGGAAACTGACAAGAACAGGAGCTCCTCTTCAGTCCAATACTCTGTACTTGCAGGGAGCAGACGCGAGTGCTATTTGCACTGTGTATGGCAATGGGAGCGCAATAGTGACTCTTCATACAAGAAAACAACTCTTGCTCGTAGGACAAAAAAACTGCATGTGACTCAACTCCATTTAGGACTGGGAAACAAACGCAAGCTCGCCTTACAAGAAACACACTCTGCTTTTGAGAAAAGAGCACTCTTCTCCTCTACTGTGTTTCCTATAGGGCCAGAACAGTGAGCTTGCTCAGAACAAAAGAACTGGGCTTCCTACACACACGGCCATATCTAGTTCAATTCTGCTTAGGAACCTGACAAGAACAGTAGATCCTCTTCAGTCCAATACACTGTACTTGCTGGGAACAGACGCCAGTGCTATTTGTCCTGTGTATGGCAATGGCAGCGCTATAGTGACTATTCTTACCATAAAACAACTCTTGATCGTAGGACCAGAAACTGCATGTGATTCCACTCCATTTAGGACTGGGAAACAAACGCTAGCTCGCCTTACAAGAAACACACTTTACTTTAGAGAAAAGAGCACTCTTCTACTCTACTGTGTTTCCAATGGGGTCCGAACAGTGAGCTTGCTCTGAACAAAAGATCTGTGCTTCCTACACACACTGTCATATCTAGTTCAATTCTGTTTAGGAACCTGACAAGAAGAGTAGCTCCTATTCAGTCCAATACACTGTACTTGCTGCGAAAGGACGCCGGTGCTGTTTGTCCTGTGTATGGCAATGGCAGCGCAATAGTGACTCTTCTTACCAGAAAACAACTCTTGCTCGTAGTACCAGAAACTGCATGGGATTCAACTCCATTTAGGACTGGGAAACAAACGCTAGCTCGCCTTACAAGAAAAACACTCTGCTTTAGAGAAAAGAGCACTCTTCTACTCTACTGTGTTTCCTATGTGGTCCATACAGTGAGCTTGCTAAGAATAAAAGAACTGTGCTTCCTACACACACGGACCATATGTAGTTCAACTCTGCTTAGGAAACTGACAAGAACAGTAGCTCCTCTTCAGTCCAATACACTGTACTTGCTGGGAACATATGCGAGTCCTATTTACACTGTGTATGGCATTGAGAGCACAATAGTGACTTTCCTTACCAGAAAACAACTCTTGCTCGTCGGACCACAAACAGCATGTGATTCAACGCCATTTAGGACTGGGAAACAAATGCTAGCTCGCCTTACAAGAAACACACTCTGCTTTTGAGAAAAGAGCACTCTTCTACTCTACTGTGTTTCCTATGGTGTCCAAACAGTGAGCTTGCTCAGAACAAAAGCACTGTGCTTCCTACACACATGGACCATATCTAGTTCAACTCTGCTTAGGAAAATGACAAGAACAGCAGCTCCTATTCAGTCCAATACACTGTACTTACTGGGAACAGACCCGAGTGCTATTTTCACTGTGTATGGCATTTGGAGCACAATAGTGACTCTTCTTACCAGAAAACAACTCTTGCTCGTAGTACCAGAAACTGCATGGGATTCAACTCCATTTAGGACTGGGAAACAAACTCTAGCTCTCCTTACAAGAAACACACTCTGCTTTAGAGAAAAGAGCACTCTTCTACTCTACTGTGTTTCCTATAGGGCCAGAACAGTGAGCTTGCTCAGAACATAATAACTGTGCTTCCTATATACACGGGCCATGTCTAGTTCAACTCTGCTTAGGAAACTGAGAAGAACAGTAGCTCCTCTTCAGTCCGATCCACTGTACTTGCTGGGAACAGACGTGAGTGCTATTTGCACTGTGTATGGTAAAGGGAGCACAATAGTGACTTTCCTTACCAGAAAACAACTCTTGTTCGTAGGACCAGAAACTGCATGTGATTCAACTCCATTTAGGACTGGGAAACAAACGCTAGCTTGCCTTACAAAAAACACACTCTGCTTTTGAGAAAAGAGCACTCTTCTACTCTACTGTGTTTCCTATGGGGTCCGAACAGTGAGCTTGCTCAGAACAAAAGAACTGTGCTTCCTACACACACGGCCATATTTAGTTCAATTCTGCTTAGGAACCTGACAAGAACAGTAGATCCTCTTCAGTCCAATACACTGTACTTGCTGGGAACAGACGCCAGTGCTATTTGTCCTGTGTATGGCAATGGCAGCTCAATAGTGACTCTTCTTACCAGAAAAAAACTCTTGCTCATAGTCCCAGAAACGGCATGGGATTCAACTCCATTTAGGACTGTGAAACAAACGCTAGCTCGCCTTACAAGAAACACACTCTGCTTTAGAGAAAAGAGCACTCTTCTACTCTACTTTGTTTCCTATGGGGTCCAAACAGTGATCTTGCAAAGAACAAAAGAACTGTGCTCATACAAACACGGATCATATCTACTTCAACTCTGCTTAGGAAACTGACAAGAACAGTAGCACCTATTCAGTCCAATACACTGTATTTGCTGGGAACAGACGGGAGTGCTATTTGCACTGTGTTTGGCAATGGGAGCGCAATGACACTTTCCTTACCAGAAAGCAACTCCTGTTCGTAGGACCTGAAACTGCATGTGATTCAACTCAATTTAGTACTAGGAAACAAACGCTAGCTCGCCTTACAAGAAACACACTCTGCTTTAGAGAAAAGAGCACTCTTCTACTCTACTGTGTTTCCTATAGGGCCAGAACAGTGAGCTTGCTCAGAACATAAGAACTGTGCTTCCTACACACAAGGGCCATATCTAGTTCAACTCTGCTTAGGAAACTGAGAATAACAGTAGCTACTCTTCAGTCCGATACACTGTACTTGCTGGGAACAGACGCGAGTGCTTTTTGTACTGTGTATGGCAAGGAGAGCACATTAGTGACTTTCCTTACCAGAAAACAACTCTTCCTCGTAGGACCAGAAACTGCATGTGATTCAACTCCATTTAAGACTGGGAAACAAATGCTAGCTCGCCTTACAAGAAACACACTCTGCTTTTGAGAAAAGAGCACTCTTCTACTCTACTGTGATTCCTATAGGGTCCGAACAGTGAGCTTGCTCAGAACAAAAGAACTGTGCTTCCTACACACACGGACATCTAGTTCAATTCTGCTTAGGAACCTGACAAGAACAGTTGATCCTCTTCAGTCCAATACACTGTACTTGCTGGGAACAGACGCCAGTGCTATTTGTCCTGTGCATGGCAATGGCAGCGCAATAGTGACTCTTCTTACCATAAAACAACTCTTGCTCGTAGGACCAGAAACTGCATGTGATTCAACTCCATTTAGGACTGGGAAACAAACACTAGCTCGCCTTACAAGAAACACACTCTGCTTTTGAGAAAAGAGCACTCTTCTACTCTACTGTGATTCCAATGGGGTCCAAAGAGTGAGCTTGCTCAGAACAAAAGAACTGTGCTTCCTACACACATGGACCATATCTAGTTCAACTTTGCTTAGGAAACTGACAAGAACAGTAGCTCCTCTTCAGTCCAATACACTGTACTTGCTGGGAACAGACGCAAGTGCTATTTGTAATGTGTATGGCAATTGGAGAACGATAGTGACTCGTCTTACCAGAAAACAACTCTTGCTCTTAGGACAAAAAACTGCATGTGACTCAACTCCATTTAGGACAGGGAAACAAACGCTAGCTCGCCTTACAAGAAACACACTCTGCTTTTGAGAAAAGAGCACTCTTCTACTCTACTGTGTTTCCTATAGGGCCAGAACAGTGAGCTTGCTCAGAACAAATGAACTGTGCTTCCTAGACACACGGGCCATATCTTGTTCAACTCTGCTTAGGAAACTGAGAAGAACAGTAGCTCCTCTTCAGTCCAATACACTGTACTTGCTGGGAACAGACACATGTGCTATTTGCTCTGTGTATGGCAATGGGAGCACAATAGTGACTTTCCTTGCCAGAAAACAACTCTTGCTCGTAGGACCAGAAACTGCATGTGATTCAACTCCATTTAGGACTGGGAAACAAACGCTAGCTCGCCTTACAAGAAACACACTGCTTTAGAGAAAAGAGCACTCTTCTACTCTACTGTGTTTCGTATGTGGTCCATACAGTGAGCTTGCTCAGAATAAAAGAACTGTGCTTCCTACACACACGGACCATATGTAGTTCAACTCTGCTTAGGAAACTGACAAGAACAGTAGCTCCTCTTCAGTCCAATACACTGTACTTGCTGGGAACAGACGCGAGTACTATTTACACTGTGTATTTCATTGAGAGCAGAATAGTGACTTTCCTTACCAGAAAACAACTCTTGCTCGTAGGACCACAAACAGCATGTGATTCAACGCCATTTAGGACTGGGAAACAAATGGTAGCAAGCCTTAAAAGAAACACACTCTGCTTTTGAGAAAAGAGCACTCATCTACTCTACTGTGTTTCCTATGGGGTCCAAACAGTGAGCTTGCTCAGAACAAAAGAACTGTGCTTCCTACACACATGGACCATATCTAGTTCAACTCTGCTTAGGAAACTGACAAGAACAGCAGCTCCTATTCAGTCCAATACACTGTACTTGCTGGGAACAGACCCGAGTGCTATTTGCACTGTGTATGGCATTTGGAGCACAATAGTGACTCTTCTTACCAGAAAACAACTCTTGGTCTTAGGACCAAAAACTGCATGTGACTCAACTCCATTTAGGACTGGGAAACAAACGTGAGCTCGTTTTACAAGAAACACACTCTGCTTTAGAGAAAAGAGCACTCTTCTACTCTACTGTGTTTCCTATAGGGCCAGAACACTGAACTTGCTCAGAACATAATAACTGTGCTTCCCAAACACACGGGCCATATCTAGTTCAACTCTGCTTAGGAAACTGACAAGAACAGTAGCTCCTCTTCAGTCCGATCCACTGTACTTTTTGGGAACAGACGTGAGTGCTATTTTCACTGTGTATGGCAAAGGGAGCACAGTAGTGACTTTCCTTACCAGAAAACAACTCTTGCTCGTAGGACCAGAAACTGCTTGTGATTCAACTCCATTTAGGACTGGGAAACAAACGATAGCTTGCCTTACAAAAACACACTCTGCTTTTGAGAAAAGAGCTCTCTTCCACTCTACTTTGTTTCCTAAGGGGTCCAAACAGTGATCTTGCAAAGAACAAAAGAACTGTGCTCCTACAAACACGGATCATATCTAGTTCAACTCTGCTTAGGAAACTGACAAGAACAGGAGCTCCTCTTCAGTCCAATGCTCTGTACTTGCAGGGAGCAGACGCGAGTGCTATTTGCACTGTGTATGGCAATGGGAGCGCAATAGTGACTCTTCATACAAGAAAACAACTCTTGCTCATAGGACAAAAAAACTGCATGTGACTCAACTCCATTTAGGACTGGGAAACAAACGCAAGCTCGCCTTACAAGAAACACACTCTGCTTTTGAGAAAAGAGCACTCTTCTACTCTACTGTGTTTCCTATAGGGCCAGAACAGTGAGCTTGCTCAAAACAAAAGAACTGTGCTTCCTACACACACGGCCATATCTAGTTCAAGTCTGCTTAGGAACCTGACAAGAACAGTAGATCCTCTTCAGTCCAATACACTGTACTTGCTGCGAACAGACGCCAGTGCTATTTGTCCTGTGTATGGCAATGGCAGTGCTATAGTGACTATTCTTACCATAAAACAACTCTTGATCGTAGGACCAGAAACTGCATGTGATTCCACTCCATTTAGGACTGGGAAACAAACTCTAGCTCGCCTTACAAGAAACACATTTTACTTTAGAGAAAAGAGCACTCTTCTACTCTACTGTGTTTCCAATGGGGTCCGAACAGTGAGCTTGCTCTGAACAAAAGATCTGTGCTTCCTAAACACACTGCCATATCTAGTTCAATTCTGCTTAGGAACCTGACAAGAACAGTAGCTCCTATTCAGTCCAATACACTGTACTTGCTGCGAAAGGACCCCAGTGCTATTTGTCCTGTGTATGGCAATGGCAGTGCAATAGTGACTCTTCTTACCAGAAAACAACTCTTGCTCATAGTACCAGTAACTGCATGGGATTCAACTCCATTTAGGACTGGGAAACAAACGCTAGCTCGCCTTACAAGAAACACACTCTGCTTTAGAGAAAAGAGCACTCTTCTACTCTACTGTGTTTCCTATGTGGTCCAAACAGTGAGCTTGCTCAGAATAAAAGAACTGTGCTTCCTACACACACGGACCATATGTAGTTCAACTCTGCTTAGGAAACTGACAAGAACAGTAGCTCCTCTTCAGTCCAATACACTGTACTTGCTGGGAACAGACGCGAGTCCTATTTACACTGTGTATGGCATTGAGAGCACAATAGTGACTTTCCTTACCAGAAAACAACTCTTGCTCGTAGGACCACAAACAGCATGTGATTCAACGCCATTTAGGACTGGGAAACAAATGCTAGCTCGCCTTACAAGAAACACACTCTGCTTTTGAGAAAAGAGCACTCATCTACTCTACTGTGTTTCCTATGGTGTCCAAACAGTGAGCTTGCTCAGAACAAAAGCACTGTGCTTCCTACACACATGGACCATATCTAGTTCAACTCTGCTTAGGAAACTGACAAGAAGAGCAGCTCCTATTCATTCCAATACACTGTACTTGCTAGGAACAGACCCGAGTGCTATTTTCACTGTGTATGGCATTTGGAGCACAATAGTGACTCTTCTTACCAGAAAACAACTCTTGCTCGTAGGACCAAAAACTGCATGTGACTCAACTCCATTTAGGACTGGGAAACAAACGCGAGCTCGTTTTACAAGAAACACACTCTGCTTTAGAGAAAAGAGCACTCTTCTACTCTACTGTGTTTCCTGTAGGGCCAGAACAGTGAGCTTGCTCAGAACATAATAACTGTGCTTCCTATACACACGGGCCATGTCTAGTTCAACTCTGCTTAGGAAACTGACAAGAACAGTAGCTCCTCTTGAGTCCGATCCACTGTACTTGCTGGGAACAGACGTGAGTGCTATTTGCACTGTGTATGGTAAAGGGAGCACAATAGTGACTTTCCTTACCAGAAAACAACTCTTGCTCGTAGGACCAGAAACTGCATGTGATTCAACTCCATTTAGGACTGGGAAACAAACGATAGCTTGCCTTACAAAAAACACACTCTGCTTTTGAGAAAAGAGCACTCTTCTACTCTACTGTGTTTCCTATGGGGTCCGAACAGTGAGATTGCTCAGAACAAAAGAACTGTGCTTCCTACACACACGGCCATATTTAGTTCAATTCTGCTTAGGAACCTGACAAGAACAGTAGATCCTCTTCAGTCCAATACACTGTACTTGCTGGGAACAGACGCCAGTGCTATTTGTCCTGTGTATGGCAATGGCAGCTCAATAGTGACTCTTCTTACCAGAAAAAAACTCTTGCTCGTAGTCCCAGAAACTGCATGACATTCAACTCCATTTAGGACTGTGAAACAAACGCTAGCTCGCCTTACAAGAAACACACTCTGCTTTAGAGAAAAGAGCACTCTTCTACTCTACTTTGTTTCCTATGGGGTCCAAACAGTGATCTTGCAAAGAACAAAAGAACTGTGCTCATACAAACACGGATCATATCTACTTCAACTCTACTTAGGAAACTGACAAGAACAGTAGCACCTATTCAGTCCAACACACTGTATTTGCTGGGAACAGACGGGAGTGCTATTTGCACTGTGTTTGGCAATGGGAGCGCAATGAGACTTTCCTTACCAGAAAGCAACTCCTGTTCGTAGGACCTGAAACTGCATGTGATTCAACTCAATTTAGTACTAGGAAACAAACGCTAGCTCGCCTTACAAGAAACACACTCTGCTTTAGAGAAAAGAGCACTCTTCTACTCTACTGTGTTTCCTATAGGGCCAGAACAGTGAGCTTGCTCAGAACATAAGAACTGTGCTTCCTACACACAAGGGCCATATCTAGTTCAACTCTGCTTAGGAAAATGAGAATAACAGTAGCTCCTCTTCAGTCCAATACACTGTACTTGCTGGGAACAGACGCGAGTGCTTTTTGTACTGTATATGGCAAGGAGAGCACATTAGTGACTTTCCTTACCAGAAAACAACTCTTCCTCGTAGGACCAGAAACTGCATGTGATTCAACTCCATTTAGGACTGGGAAACAAATGCTAGCTCGCCTTACAAGAAACACACTCTGCTTTTGAGAAAAGAGCACTCTTCTACTCTACTGTGATTCCTATAGGGTCCGAACAGTGAGCTTGCTCAGAACAAAAGAACTGTGCTTCCTACACACACGGCCATATCTAGTTCAAGTCTGCTTAGGAACCTGACAAGAACAGTAGATCCTCTTCAGTCCAATACACTGTACTTGCTGGGAACAGACGCCAGTGCTATTTGTCCTGTGCATGGCAATGGCAGCGCAATAGTGACTCTTCTTACCATAAAACAACTCTTGCTCGTAGGACCAGAAACTGCATGTGATTCAACTCCATTTAGGACTGGGAAACAAACGCTAGCTAGCTTTACAAGAAACACAATCTGCATTAGAGAAAAGAGCACTCTTCTACTCTACTGTGTTTCTTATAGGGCCAGAACAGTGAGCTTGCTCAGAACAAAAGAATTGTGCTTCCTACACACGGGCCACATCTAGTTCAACTCTGCTTAGGAAACTGACAAGAACTGTAGCTCCTCTTCAGTCCGATACACTGTACTTGCTGGGAACAGACGCGAGTGCTATTTGTACTGTGGATGGCAATGGGAGCACAATAGTGACTTTCCTTACCAGAAAACAACTCTTGCTCGTAGGACCAGAAACTGTTGTGATTCAACTCCATTTAGGACTGGAAAACAAATGCTAGCTCGCCTTACATGAAACACACTCTGCTTTTGAGAAAAGAGCACTCTTCTACTCTACTGTGTTTCCTATAGGGCCAGAACCGTGAGCTTGCTCAGAACATAAGAACTGTGCTTCCTACACACACGGGCCGTATCTAGTTCAACTCTGCGTAGGAAACTGACAAGAACAGTAGCTCCTCTTCAGTCCAATACACTGTATTTGCTGGGAACAGACGAGAGAGCTATTTGCACTGTGTATGGCAACGGGAACACAATAGTGACTTTCCTTACCAGAAAACAACTCTTGCTCTTAGGACCAGAAACTGCATGTCATTCAACTTCATTTAGGACTGGGAATCAAACGCTAGCTCGCCTTACATGAAACACACTGTGCTTTTGAGAAAGAGCACTCTTCTACTCTACTGTGTTTCCTATGGTGTCCGAACAGTGAGCTTGCTCAGAACAAAAGAACTGTGCTTCCTACACACACGTGCCATATCTAGTTCAATTCTGCTTAGGAACCTGACAAGAACAGTAGATCCTCTTCAGTCCAATACACTGTACTTGCTGGAAACAGACGCCAGTGCTATTTGTCCTGTGTATGTCAATGGCAGCGCAATAGTGACTCTTCTTACCAGAAAACAACTCTTGCTCGTAGGACTAGAAACTGCATGTGATTCAACTCCATTTAGGACTGGGAAACAAACGCAATCTCGCCTTACAAGAAACACACTCTGCTTTAGAGAAAAGAGCTCTCTTCTACTATAATGTGTTTCCTATAGGGCCAGAACAGTGAGCTTGCTGAGAACAAAAGAACTGTGCTTCCTACACACGGGCCATAACTAGTTCAACTCTGCTTAGGAAACTGAGAAGAACAGTAGCTCCTCTTCAGTCCGATACACTGTACTTGCTGGGAACAGACGCATGGGCTATTTGCACTGTGTATGGCAATGGGAGCGCAAAAGTGACTTTCCTTACCAGAAAACAACTCTTGCTCTTAGTACCAGAAACTGCATGTGATTCAACTCCACTTAGGACTGGGAAACAAACGCTAGCTTGCCTTACAAGAAACACACTCTGCTTTAGAGAAAAGAGCATTCTTCTACTCTACTGTGTTTCCTATGGTGTCCGAACAGTGAGCTTGCTCAGAACCAAAAAAACTGTTCTTCCTACACACACGGCCATATCTATTTCAAGTCTGCTTAAGAACCTGACAAGAACAGTAGCTCCTATTCAGTCCAATACACTGTACTTGCTGCACACAGACGCCAGTGCTATTTGTCCTGTGTATGGCAATGGCAGCGCAATAGTGACTCTTCTTATCAGAAAACAACTATTGCTCGTAGTACCAGAAACTGCATGGGATTCAACTCCACTTAGGACTGGGAAACAAATGCTAGTTCGCCTTACAAGAAACACACTTTGCTTTTGAAAAAAGAGCACTCTTCTACTCCACTGTGTTTCCTATGGGGTACAAACAGTGAGCTTGCTAAGAACAAAAGAACTGTGCTTCCTACACACATGGACCATATCTAGTTCAACTCTGCTTAGGAAACTGACAAGAACAGTAGCTCCTATTCAGTCCAATACACTGTACTTGCTGGGAACAGACGGGAGTGCTATTTGTACTGTATAAGGCATTTGGAGCGCAATAGTGACTCTTCTTACCAGAAAACAACTCTTGCTCGTAGGACCAAAAACTGCATGTGACTCAACTCCATTTAGGACTGGGAAACAAATGCGAACTCACCTTACAAGAAACACACTCTGCTTTAGAGAAAAGAGCACTCTTCTACTCTACTGTGTTTCCTATAGGGCCAGAACAGTGAGCTTGCTCAGAACATAAGAACTGTGCCTCCTACACACAGGGGCCATATGTAGTTCAACTCTGCTTAGGAAACTGACAAGAACAGTAGCTCCTCTTCAGTCCGATACACTGTACTTGCTGGGAACAGACGCATGGGCTATTTGCACTGTGTATGGCAATGGGAACACAAAAGTGACTTTCCTTACGAGAAAACAACTCTTGCTCGTAGGACCGGAAACTGCATGTGATTCCACACCATTTAGGACTGGGAAACAAATGCTTGCTCGCCTTACAAGAAACACACTCTGCTTTAGAGAAAAGAGCACTCTTCTACTCTACTGTGTTTCCTATAGGGCCAGAACAGTGAGCTTGCTCAGAACATAATAACTGTGCTTCCTACACACACGGACCATATGTAGTTCAACTCTGCTTAGGAAACTGACAAGAACAGTAGCTTCTATTCAGTCCAATATACTGTACTTGCTGGGAACAGACGCGAGTGCTATTTGCACTGTGTATTGCAATGGGAGCGCAATAGTGACTTTCCTTACCAGAAAACAACTCTTGCTCGTAGGACCAGAAACTGCATGTGATTCAACTTCATTTAGGACTGGAAAACAAATCCTAGCTCCACTTACAAGAAACACACTCTGCTTTTGAGAAAAGAGCACTCTTCTACTCTACTGTGTTTCCTATGGGGTCCGAACAGTGAGCTTGCTCAGAACAAAAGAACTGTGCTTCCTACACACACGGCCATATCTAGTTCAAGTCTGCTTAGTAACCTGACAAGAACAGAAGATCCTCTTCAGTCCAATACACTGTACTTGCTGGGAGCAGACGCCAGTCCTATTTTTCCTGTGTATGGCAATGGCAGCGCAATAGTGACTCCTCTTACCATAAAACAACTCTTGCTCTTAGGACCAGAAACTGCATGTGATTCAACTCCATTTAGGACTGGGAAACAAACGCTAGCTCGCCTTACAAGAAACACACTCTGCTTTAGTGAAAAGAGCACTCTTCTACTCTACTGTGTTTCCTATAGGGCCAGAACAGTGAGCTTGCTCAGAACAAAAGAACTGTGCTTCCTACACACGGGCCAGATGTAGTTCAACTCTGCTTAGGACACTGACAAGAACAGTAGTTTCTCTTCAGTCCGATACACTGTACTTACTGGGAACAGACGCGAGAGCTATTTGCACTGTGGATGGCAATGGGAGCACAATAGTGACTTTCCTTACCAGAAAACAACTCTTGCTCATAGGACCAGAAACTGCATGTGATTCAACTCCATTTAGGACTGGGAAACAAATGCTAGCTCGCCTTACATGAAACACACTCTGCTTTTGAGAAAAGAGCACTCTTCTACTCTACTGTGTTTCCTATGGGGTCAGAACAGTGAGCTTGCTCTGAACAGAAAACTGTGCTTCCTACACACACGGGCCATATCTAGTTCAACTCTGCTTAGGAAACTGACAAGAACAGGAGCTCCTCTTCAGTCCAATACTCTGTACTTGCAGGGAGCAGACGCGAGTGCTATTTGCACTGTGCATGGCAATGGGGGCACAATAGTGACTCTTCATACAAGAAAACAACTCTTGCTCGTAGGACAAAAAAACTGCATGTGACTCAACTCCATTTAAGACTGGGAAACAAACGCAAGCTCGCCTTACAAGAAACACACTCTGCTTTTGAGAAAAGAGCACTCTTCTACTCTACTGTGTTTCCTATGAGATCTGAACAGTGAGCTTGCTCAGAACAAAAGAACTGTGCTTCCTACACACACGGCCATATCTAGTTCAATTCTGCTTAGAAACCTGACAAGAACAGTAGATCCTCTTCAGTCCAATATACTGTACTTGCTGCGAACAGACGCCAGTGCTATTTGTCCTGTGTATGGCAATGGCAGCGCTATAGTGACTATTCTTACCATAAAACAACTCTTGAACATAGGACCAGAAACTGCATGTGATTCCACTCCATTTAGGAATGGGAAACAAAGGCTAGCTCGCCTTACAAGAAACACACTTTGCTTTAGAGAAAAGAGCACTCTTCTACTCTACTGTGTTTCCTATGGGGTCTGAACAGTGAGCTTGCTCAGAACAAAAGAACTGTGCTTCCTACACACACGGCCATATCTAGTTCAATTCTGCTTAGGAACCTGACAAGAACAGTTGATCCTCTTCAGTCCAATACAATGTACTTGCTGGGAACAGACGCCAGTGCTATTTGTCCTGTGTATGGCAATGGCAGCGCAATAGTGACTCTTCTTACCATAAAACAACTCTTGCTTGTAGGACCAGAAACTGCATGTGATTCAACTCCATTTAGGACTGGGAAACAAACCCTAGCTTGCTTTACAAGAAACACAATCTGCATTAGAGAAAAGAGCACTCTTCTACTCTACTGTGTTTCCTATAGGGCCAGAACAGTGAGCTTGCTCAGAACAAAAGAATTGTGCTTCCTACACACGGGCCACATCTAGTTCAACTCTGCTTAGGAAACTGACAAGAACTGTTGCTCCTCTTCAGTCCGATACACTGTACTTGCTGGGAACAGACGCGAGTGCTATTTGTACTGTGGATGGCAATGGGAGCACAATAGTGACTTTCCTTACCAGAAAACAACTCTTCCTCGTAGGACCAGAAACTGCATGTGATTCACCTCCATTTAGGACTGGGAAACAAATGCTAGCTCGCCTTACATGAAACACACTCTGCTTTTGAGAAAAGAGCACTCTTCTACTCTACTGTGTTTCCTATAGGGCCAGAACCGTGAGCTTGCTCAGAACAAAAGAACTGTGCTTCCTACACAGGGGCCATAACTAGTTCAACTCTACTTAGGAAACTGAGAAGAACAGTAGCTCCTCTTCAGTCCGATACACTGTACTTGCTGGGAACAGACGCATGGGCTATTTGCACTGTGTATGGCAATGGGAGCGCAAAAGTGACTTTCCTTACCAGAAAACAACTCTTGCTCTTAGTACCAGAAACTGCATGTGATTCAACTCCATTTAGGACTCGGAAACAAACGCTAGCTCGCCTTCCAAGAAACACACTCTGCTTTAGAGAAAAGAGCATTCTTCTACTCTACTGTTTTTCCTATGGTGTCCGAACAGTGAGCTTGCTCAGAACAAAAAAAACTGTACTTCCTAAACACACGGCCATATGTATTTCAAGTCTGCTTAAGAACCTGACAAGAACAGTAGCTCCTATTCAGTCCAATACACTGTACTTGCTGCGCACAGACTCCAGTGCTATTTGTCCTGTTTATGGCAATGGCAGCGCAATAGTGACTCTTCTTACCAGAAAACAACTCATGCTCGTAGTACCAGAAACTGCATGGGATTCAACTCCACTTAGGACTGGGAAACAAATGCTAGTTCGCCTTACAAGAAACACACTCTGCTTTTGAAAAAAGAGCACTCTTCTACTCCACTGTGTTTCCTATGGGGTACAAACAGTGAGCTTGCTAAGAACAAAAGAACTGTGCTTCCTACACACATGGACCATATCTAGTTCAACTCTGCTTAGGAAACTGACAAGAACAGTAGCTCCTATTCAGTCCAATACACTGTACTTGCTGGGAACAGACGGGAGTGCTATTTGCACTGTATAAGGCATTTGGAGCGCAATAGTGACTCTTCTTACCAGAAAACAACTCTTGCTCGTAGGACCAAAAACTGCATGTGACTCAACTCCATTTAGGACTGGGAAACAAATGCGAGCTCACCTTACAAGAAACACACTCTGCTTTAGAGAAAAGAGCACTCTTCTACTCTACTGTGTTTCCTATAGGGCCAGAACAGTGAGCTTGCTCAGAACATAAGAACTGTGCCTCCTACACACAGGGGCCATATGTAGTTCAACTCTGCTTAGGAAACTGACAAGAACAGTAGCTCCACTTCAGTCCGATACACTGTACTTGCTGGGAACAGATGCATGGGCTCTTTGTACTGTGGATGGCAATGGGAGCACAATAGTGACTTTCCTTACCAGAAAACAACTCTTCCTCGTAGGACCAGAAACTGCATGTGATTCAACTCCATTTAGGACTGGGAAACAAATACTAGCTCGCCTTACATGAAACACACTCTGCTTTTGAGAAAAGAGCACTCTTCTACTCTACTGTGTTTCCTATAGGGCCAGAACCGTGAGCTTGCTCAGAACATAAGAACTGTGCTTCCTACACACACGGGCCATATCTAGTTCAACTCTGCGTAGGAAACTGACAAGAACAGTAGCTCCTCTTCTGTCCGATACTTTGTACTTGCTGGGAACAGACGCGAGAGCTATTTGCACTGTGTATGGCAATGGGAGCACAATAGTGACTTTCCTTACCAGAAAACAACTCTTGCTCTTAGGACCAGAACTGCATGTCATTCAACTTCATTTAGGACTGGGAAACAAACGCTAGCTCGCCTTCCAAGAAACACACTCTGCTTTAGAGAAAAGAGCACTCTTCTACTATAATGTGTTTCCTATAGGGCCAGAACAGTGAGCTTGCTCAGAACAAAAGAACTGTGCTTCCTACACACGGGCCATAACTAGTTCAACTCTACTTAGGAAACTGAGAAGAACAGTAGCTCCTCTTCAGTCCGATACACTGTACTTGCTGGGAACAGGCGCATGGGCTATTTGCACTGTGTATGGCAATGGGAGCGCAAAAGTGACTTTCCTTACCAGAAAACAACTCTTGCTCTTAGTACCAGAAACTGCATGTGATTCAACTCCATTTAGGACTCGGAAACAAACGCTAGCTCGCCTTCCAAGAAACACACTCTGCTTTAGAGAAAAGAGCATTCTTCTACTCTACTGTTTTTCCTATGGTGTCCGAACAGTGAGCTTGCTCAGAACAAAAAAAACTGTACTTCCTACACACACGGCCATATCTATTTCAAGTCTGCTTAAGAACCTGACAAGAACAGTAGCTCCTATTCAGTCCAATACACTGTACTTGCTGCGCACAGACGCCAGTGCTATTTGTCCTGTTTATGGCAATGGCAGCGCAATAGTGACTCTTCTTACCAGAAAACAACTCTTGCTCGTAGTACCAGAAAAAGCATGGGATTCAACTCCACTTAGGACTGGGAAACAAATGCTAGTTCGCCTTACAAGAAACACACTCTGCTTTTGAAAAAAGAGCACTCTTCTACTCCACTGTGTTTCCTATGGGGTACAAACAGTGAGCTTGCTAAGAACAAAAGAACTGTGCTTCCTACACACATGGACCATATCTAGTTCTACTCTGCTTAGGAAACTAACAAGAACATTAGCTCCTATTCAGTCCAATACACTGTAGTTGCTGGGAACACACGGGAGTGCTATTTGCACTGTATAAGGCATTTGGAGCGCAATAGTGACTCTTCTTACCAGAAAACAACTCTTGCTCGTAGGACCAAAAACTGCATGTGACTCAACTCCATTTAGGACTGGGAAACAAATGCGAGCTCACCTTACAAGAAACACACTCTGCTTTAGAGAAAAGAGCACTCTTCTACTCTACTGTGTTTCCTATAGGGCCAGAACAGTGAGCTTGCTCAGAACATAAGAACTGTGCCTCCTACACACAGGGGCCATATGTAGTTCAACTCTGCTTAGGAAACTGACAAGAACAGTAGTTCCACTTCAGCCCGATACACTGTACTTGCTGGGAACAGACGCATGGGCTATTTGCACTGTGTATGGCAATGGGAGCACAAAAGTGACTTTCCTTACGAGAAAACGACTCTTGCTCATAGGACCAGAAACTGCATGTGATTCCACACCATTTAGGACTGGGAAACAAATGCTAGCTCGCCTTACAAGAAACATACTCTGCTTTAGAAAAAAGAGCACTCTTCTAATCTACTGTGTTTCCTATGGGGTCCAAACAGTGAGCTTGCTCAGAACAAAAGAACTGTGCTTCCTACACACACGGGGCATATCTAGTTCAACTCTGCTTAGTAAACTGACAAGAACAGTAGCTCCTCTTCAGACCGATACACTGTACTTGCTGGGAACAGACGCGAGTGCTATTTGCACTGTGTATGGCAATGGGAGCGCAACAGTGACTTTCCTTACCAGAAAACAACTCTTGCTCATAGGACCAGAAACTGCATGTGATTCAACTCTATTTAGGAATGGGATACAAACGCTAGCTCGCCTTACAAGAAACACACTCTACTTTTGAGAAAAGAGCACTCTTCTACTCTACTGTGTTTCCTATGGGCTCCAAACAGTGAGCTTGCTCGGAACAAAAGAACTGTGCTTCCTACACACGGGCTATATCTAGTTCAACTCTGCTTAGGAAACTGACAAGAACAGTAGCTTCTATTCAGTCCAATACACTGTACTTGCTGGGAACAGACGCGAGTGCTATTTGCACTGTGTATGGCATTTGGAACGCAATAGTGACTCTTCTTACCAGAAAACAACTCTTGCTCGTAGGACCAAAAACTGTGTGTGACTCAACTCCATTTAAGACTGGGAAACAAACGCTAGCTCACCTTACAAGAAACACACTCTGCTTTTGAGAAAAGAGCACTCATCTATTCTACCGTGTTTCCTATGGGGTCCGAACAGTGAGCTTGCTCAGAACAAAAGAACTGTGCTTCCTACACACACGGCCATATCTAGTTTAATTCTGCTTAGGAAACTGACAAGAACAGTAGATCCTCTTCAGTCCAATACACTGTACTTGCTGGGAACAGACGCCGGTGCTATTTGTCCTGTGTATGGCAATGGCAGCGCAATAGTGAATATTCTTACCATAAAACAAGTCTTCCTCGTAGGACCACAATGTGCATGTGATTCAACTCCATTTAGGACTGGGAAACAAATGCTCGCCTTACAAGAAACACACTCTGCTTTTCAGAAAAGAGCACTCTTCTACTCTACAGTTTTTCCTATGGGGTCCGAATAGTGAGCTTGCTCAGAACAAAAGAACTGTGCTTCCTACACACACGGCCATATCTAGTTCAATTCTGTTTAGGAACCTGACAAGAACAGTAGATTCTCTTCAGTCCAATACACTGTACTTGCTGGGAACAGATGCCAGTGCTATTTGTCCTGTGTATGGCAATGGCAGCGCAATAGTGACTATTCTTACCATAAAACAACTCTGTCTCGTAGGACCAGAAACTGCATGTGATTCCACTCCATTTAAGACTGGGAAACAAACACTAGCTCGCCGTACAAGAAACACACTCTGCTTTTGAGAAAAGAGCACTCTTCTACTCTACTGTTTTTCCTATGGGGTCCAAACAGAGAGCTTGCTCAGAACAAAAGAACTGTGCTTCCTGCACACACGGACCATATCTAGTTCAACTCTGCTTAGGAATCTGAGAAGAACAGTAGCTCCTATTCAGTCTAATACACTGAACTTGCTGGGAACAGACGCGAGTGCTATTTGCACTGTGTATGGCAATTGGAGCACAATAGTGACTCTTCTTACCAGAAAACAACTCTTGCTCATAGGACAAAAAACTTCATGTGACTCAACTCCATTTAGGACAGGGAAACAAACTCTAGCTCGCCTTACAAGAAACACTCTGCTTTTGAGAAAAGAACACTCTTCTACTCTACTGTTTTTCCTATAGGGCCAGAACAGTGAGCTTGCTCAGAACAAATGAACTGTGCTTCCTAGACACATGGGGCATATCTAGTTCAACTCTGCTCAGGAAACTGAGAAGAACAGTAGTTCCTCTTCAGTCCAGTACACTGTAATTTCTGGGAACAGACGCATGTGCTATTTGCACTGTGTATGGCATAGAGAGCATAATAGTGACTTTCCTTACCAGAAAAGAACTCTTGCTCGTAGGACCACAAACAGCATGTGATTCAACGCCATTTAGGACAGGGAAACAAATGCTAGCTCGCCTTACAAGAAACACACTCTGCTTTTGAGAAAAGAGCACTCATCTACTCTACTGTGTTTCCTATGTGGTCCGAACAGTGAGCTTGCTCAGAACAAAAGAACTGTGCTTCCTACACACACGGCCATATTTAGTTCAATTCTGCTTAGGAACCTGACAAGAACAGTAGATCCTCTTCAGTCCAATACACTGTACTTGCTGGGAACAGACGCCAGCGCTATTTGTCCTGTGTATGGCAATGGCAGCACAATAGTGACTCTTCTTACCAGAAAACAACTCTTGCTCGTAGTACCAGAAACTGCATGGGATTCAACTCCATTTAGGACTGCGAAACAAACGCTAGCTCGCCTTACAAGAAACACACTCTGCTTTAGAGAAAAGAGCACTCTTCTACTCTACATTGTTTCCTAAGGGGTCCAAACAGTGATCTTGCTCAGAACAAAAGAACTGTGCTTCCTACAAACACGGATCATATCTAGTTCAACTCTGCTTAGGAAACTGACAAGAACAGTAGCACCTATTCAGTCCAATACACTGTACTTCCTGGGAACAGAAGCGAGTGCTATTTGCACTGTGTTTGGCAATGGGAGCACAATGTGACTTTCCTTACCAGAAAACATCTCTTGTTCCTAGGACCTGAAACTGCATGTGATTCAACTCCATTTAGGACTAGGAAACAAACGCTACCTCGCCTTACAAGAAACACACTCTGCTTTTGAGAAAAGAGCACTCTTCTACTCTACTGTGTTTCCTATAGGGCCAGAACAGTGAGCTTGCTCAGAACATAAGAACTGTGCTTCCTAAACACGCGGGCCATATCTAGTTCAACTCTGCTTAGGAAACTGACAAGAACAGTAGCTCCTCTTCAGTCCGATACACTGTACTTGCTGGGAACAGACGCGAGTGCTATTCGCACTGTGTATGGCAATGGGAGCGCAATAGTGACTTTCCTTACCAGAAAACAACTCTTGCTCGTAGGACCAGAAACTGCATGTGATTCAACTCCATTTAGGACTGGGGAAAAAACGCTAGCTCGCCTTACAAGAAACAAACTCTGATTTAGAGAAAAGAGCACTCTTCTACTCTATTGTGTTTCCTATGGGGTCCGAACAGTGAGCTTGCTCAGAACAAAAGAACTGTGCTTCCTACACAAGGGCCATATCTAGTTCAATTCTGCTTAGGAACCTGACAAGAACAGTAGATCCTATTCAGTCCAATACACTGTACTTGCTGGGAACAGACGCCAGTGCTATTTGTCCTGTGTATGGCAATGGCAGCGCAATAGTGACTATTCTTACCATAAAACAACTCTTGCACGTAGGATCAGAAACTGCACGTGATTCCACTCCATTTATGACTGGGACACAAACGCTAGCTCGCCTTACAAGAAACACACTCTGCTTTAGAGAAAAGAGCACTCTTCTACTCTACATTGTTTCCTAAGGGGTCCAAACAGTGATCTTGCAAAGAACAAAAGAACTGTGCTTCCTACAAACATGGATCATATCTAGTTCAACTCTGCTTAGGAAACTGACAAGAACAGTAGCACCTATTCAGTCCAATACACTGTACTTGCTGGGAACAGACGCGAGTGCTATTTGCACTGTGTTTGGCAATGGGAGCACAATGTGACTTTCCTTACCAGAAAACAACTCTTGTTCCTAGGACCTGAAACTGCATGTGATTCAACTCCATTTAGGACTAGGAAACAAACGCTACCTCGCCTTACAAGAAACACACTCTGCTTTTGAGAAAAGAGCACTCTTCTACTCTACTGTGTTTCCTATAGGGCCAGAACAGTGAGCTTGCTCAGAACATAAGAACTGTGCTTCCCACACAAAAGGGATATATCTAGTTCAACTCTGCTTAGGAAACTGACAAGAACAGTAGCTCCTCTTCAGTCCGATACACTGTACTTGCTGGGAACAGGCGCGAGTGCTATTTGCACAGTGTATGGCACTGGGAGCGCAATAGTGACATCCTTACCAGAAAACAACTCTTGCTCGTAGGACCACAAACTGCATGTGATTCAACTCCATTTAGGACTGGGAAACAAACGCTAGCTCGCTTTACAAGAAACACACACTGCTTTTGAGAAAAGAGCACTCTTCTACTCTACTGTGATTCCTACAGGGTCCGAACAATGAGCTTGCTCAGAACAAAAGAACTGTGCTTCCTACACACACGGCCATATCTAGTTTAATTCTGCTTAGGAACCTGACAAGAACAGTAGATCCTCTTCAGTCCTATACAATATACTTGCTGGGAACAAACGCCAGTGCTATTTTTCCTGTGTATGGCAATGGCAGCAAAAAAGTGACTCTTCTTACCATAAAACAACTCTTGCTCGTAGGACCAGAAACTGCATGTGATTATACTCCATTTAGGACTGGGAAACAAACGCTAGCTCGCCTTACAAGAAACACAGTCTGCATTAGAGAAAAGAGCACTCTTCTACTCTACTGTGTTTCCTATAGGGCCAGAACAGTGAACTTGCTCAGAACATTAGAACTGTGCTTCCTACACACACGGACCATATCTAGTACAACTCTGCTTAGGAAACTGACAGGAACAGTAGCTCCTCTTCAGTCTGATACACTGTACTTGCTTTGAACAGACACGAGAGCTATTTGCACTGTGTATGGCAAGGGGAGCGCAATAGTGACTTTCCTTACCAGAAAACAACTCTTGCTCGTAGGACCAGAAACTGCATGTGATTCAACTCCATTTAGGACTGCGAAACAAACGCTAGCTCGCCTTACAAGAAACATACTCTGCTTTTGAGAAAAGAGCACTCTTCTAATCTACTGTGTTTCCTATGAGGTCCAAACAGTGAGCTTGCTCAGAACAAAAGAACTGTGCTTCCTACACACACGGACCATATCTAGTTCAACAATGCTTAGTAAACTGACAAGAACAGTAGCTCCTATTCAGTCCAATACACTGTACTTGCTGGGAAAAGTCACGAGTGCTATTTGCCTTGTGTAGGGCAATGGGAGCGCAAAAGTGACTTTCCTTACCAGAAAACAACTCTTGTTCATAGGACCAGAAACTGCATGTGATTCCATTCCATTTAAAACTAGAAAACAAACGCTAGCTCGCCTTACAAAAACACACTCTGCTTTTGAGAAAAGAGCACTCTTCTACTCTACTGTGTTTCCTATAGGGCCTGAACAGTGGACTTGCTCAGAACATAAGAACTGTGCTTCCTACACACACGGCCATATCTAGTTCAACTCTGCTTAGGAAACTGAGAAGAACAGTAGCTCCTCTTCAGTCCGATCCACTGTACTTGCTGGGAACAGACGCATGGGCTATTTGCACTGTTTATGCAATGGGAGCACAATAGTGACTTTCCTTACGAGAAAACAACTCTTGCTCTTAGTACCAGAAACTGCATGTGATTCAACTCCATTTAGGACTGGGAAACAAACGCTAACTCACCTTCCAAGAAACACACTCTGCTTTAGAGAAAAGAGCACTCTTCTACTCTACTGTGTTTCCTATGGTGTCCGAACAGTGAGCTTGCTCAGAACAAAAAAAACTGTTCTTCCTACACACACGGCCATATCTATTTCAAGTCTGCTTAAGAACCTGACAAGAACAGTAGATCCTCTTCAGTCCAATACACTGTACTTGCTGCGCACAGACGCCAGTGCTATTTGTCCTGTGTATGGCAATGGGAGCGCAATAGTGACTCTTCTTACCAGAAAACAACTTTTGCTCCTAGTACCAGAAACTGCATGGGATTCAACTCAACTTAGGACTGGGAAACAAACGCTAGTTCGCCTTACAAGAAACACACTCTGCTTTTGAAAAAAGAACACTCTTCTACTGCACTGTGTTTCCTGTGGGGTACAAACAGTGAGCTTGCTCAGAACAAAAGAACTGTGCTTCCTACACACACGGGCCATATCTAGTTCAACTCTGCTTAGGAAACTGACAAGAACAGTAGCTCCTCTTCAGTCCGATACACTGTGCTTGCTGGGAACAGACGCGAGAGCTATTTGCACTGTGTATGGCAAGGGGAGCGAAATGGTGACTTTCCTTACCAGAAAACAACTCTTACTCGTAGGACCAGAAACTGCATGTGATTCAACTCCATTTAGGACTGGGAAACAAACGCTAGCTCGCCTTACAAGAAACATACTCTGCTTTTGAGAAAAGAGCACTCTTCTACTCTACTGTGTTTCCTATGGGGTCCAAACAGTGAGCTTGCTCAGAACAAAAGAACTGTGCTTCCTACACACAGGGACCATATCTAGTTCAACTCTGCTTAGTAAACTGACAAGAACAGTAGCTCCTATTCAGTCCAATACACTGTACTTGCTGGGAAAAGTCGCGAGTGCTATTTGCCTTGTGTAGGGCAATGGGAGCGCAATAGTGACTTTCCTTACCAGAAAACAATTCTTGTTCATAGGAACAGAAACTGCATGTGATTCCACTCCATTTAAAACTAGTAAACAAACGCTAGCTCGCCTTACAAAAACACACCCTGCTTTTGAGAAAAGAGCACTCTTTTACTCTACTGTGTTTCCTATAGGGCCAGAACAGTGGACTTGCTCAGAACATAAGAACTGTGCTTCCTATACACACGGGCCATATCTAGTTCAACTCTGCTTAAGAAACTTAGAAGAACAGTAGCTCCTCTTCATTCCGATACACTGTACTTGCTGGGAATAGACGCATGGGCTATTTGCACTGTCTATGGCAATGGGAGCGCAATAGTTACTTTCCTTACGAGAAAACAACTCTTGCTCTTAGTACCAGAAACTGCATGGGATTCAACTCCACTTAGGACTGGGAAACAAACGGTAGTTCGCCTTACAAGAAACACACTCTGCTTTTGAAAAAAGAGCACTCTTCTACTCCACTGTGTTTCCTATGGGGTACAAACAGTGAGCTTGCTCAGAACAAAAGAACTGTGCTTCCTACACACATGGACCATATCTAGTTCAACTCTGCTTAGGAAACTGACAAGAACAGTAGCTCCTATTGAGTCCAATACACTGTACTTGCTGGGAAAAGTCACGAGTGCTATTTGCCTTGTGTAGGGCAATGGGAGCGCAATAGTGACTTTCCTTACCAGAAAACAACTCTTGTTCCTAGGACAAGAAACTGCATGTGATTCCACTCCATTTAAAACTAGGAAACAAACGCTAGCTCGCCTTACAAAAACACACTCTGCTTTTGAGAAAAGAGCACTGTTCTACTCTACTGTGTTTCCTATAGGGCCAGAAGAGTGAACTTGCTCAGAACATAAGAACTGTGCTTCCTACACACACGGGCCATATCTAGTTCAACTCTGCTTAGGAAACTGACAAGAACAGTAGCTCCTCTTCAGTCCAATACACTGTACTTGCGGGGAAGAGACGCGAGTGCTACTTGCACTGTGTATGGCAATTGGAGCACAATAGTGACTCGTCTTACCAGAAAACAACTCTTGCTCTTAGGACAAAAAACTGCATGTGACTCAACTCCATTTAGGACTGGGAAACAAACGCTAGCTCGCCTTACGAGAAACACACTCTGCTTTTGAGAAAAGAGCACTCTTCAACTCTACTGTGTTTCCTATGAGTGTCCGAACAGTGAACTTGCTCAGAACAAAAGAACTGTGCTTCCTACACACAAGGCCATATCTAGTTCAATTCAGCTTAGGAACCTGACAAGAACAGTAGATCCTCTTCAGTCTAATACACTGTACTTGCTGGGAAGAGACGCCAGTGCTATTTGTCCTGTGTATGGCAATGACAGCGCAATAGTGACTCTTCTTACCATAAAACAACTCTTGCTCGTAGGACCAGAAACTGCATGTGATTCAACTCCATTTAGGACTGGGAAACAAACACTAGCTCGCCTTACATGAAACACACTCTGCTTTTGAAAAAAGAGCACACTTCTACTCCACTGTCTTTCCTATGGGGTACAAACAGTGAGCTTGCTCAGAACAAAAGAACTGTGCTTCCTACACACATGGACCATATCTAGTTCAACTCTTCTTAGGAAACTGACAAGAACTGTAGCTCCTATTCAGTCCAATAAACTGTACTTGCTGGGAATAGACGCGAGTGCTACTTGCATTGTATAAGGCATTTGGATCACAATAGTGACTCTTCTTACCAGAAAACAACTCTTCCTCGTAGGACAAAAAACTGCATGTGACTCAACTCCATTTAGGACTGGGAAACAAATGCGAGCTCGCCTTACAAGAAACATACTCTGCTTTAGAGAAAAGAGCACTCTTCTACTGTACTGTGTTTCCTATAGGGTCAGAAGAGTGAGCTTGCTCAGAACATAAGAACTGTGCCTCCTAAACACAAGGGCCATATCTAGTTCAACTCTGCTTAGGAAACTGAACAAGAACAGTAGCTGCTCTTCAGTCCAATACACTGTACTTGCTGGGAACAGACGCGAGAGCTATTTGCACTGTGTATTGCAAGGGGAGCGCAATAGTGACTTTCCTTACCAGAAAACAACTCTTGCTCTTAGGACCAAAAACTGCATGTGATTCAACTCCATTTAGGACTGGAAAACAAACGCTAGCTCGCCCTACACGAAACACACTCTGCTTTTGAGAAAAGAGCACTCTTCTACTTTACTGTGTTTCCTATGGTGTCCGAACAGTGAGCTTGCTCAGAACAAAAGAACTGTTCTTCCTACACACAAGGCCATATCTAGTTCTATTCTGCTAAGGAACCTGACAAGAACAGTAGATCCTCTTCAGTCCAATACACTGTACTTGCTGGGAACAGACACCATTGCTATTTGTCCTGTGTATGGCAATGGCAGCGCAATAGTGACTCTTCTTACCATAAAACAACTCTTGCTCGTAGGACTAGAAACTGCATGTGATTCAACTCCATTTAGGACTGGAAAACAAACGCTAGCTCGCCTTACAAGAAACACACACTGCTTTAGAGAAAAGAGCACTCTTCTACTCTACTGTGTTTCCTATAGGGCCAGATCAGTGAGCTTCCACAGAACAAAAGAACTGTGCTTCCCACACACGGGCGATAACTAGTTCAACTCTGCTTAGGAAACTGACAAGAACAGTACGTCCTCTTCAGTCCGATACACTGTACTTCCTGGGAACAGACGCGAGTATTATTTGCACTGTGTATGGCAATGGGAGCGCAATAGTGACTTTCCTTACCAGAAAAAAACTCTTGCTCGTAGTACAAAAAACTGCATGTGACTCAACTCCATTTAGGACTGGGAAACAAATGCGAGCTCGCCTTACAAGAAACACACTCTGCTTTAGAGAAAAGAGCACTCTTCTACTCTACTGTGTTTCCTATAAGGCCAGAACAGTGGACTTGCTCAGAACGTAAGAACTGTGCTTCCTACACACACGGGCCATATCTAGTTCAACTCTGCTTAGGAAACTGAAAAGAACAGTAGCTCCTCTTCAGTCCGATACACTGTACTTGCTGGGATCAGACGCATGGGCTATTTGCACTGTCTATGGCAATGGGAGCGCAATAGTGACTTTCCTTACGAGAAAACAACTCTTGCTCTTAGTACCAGAAACTGCATGTGATTCAACTCCATTTAGGACTGGAAAACAAACGCTAGCTCGCCTTCCAAGAAACACACTCTGCTTTAGAGAAAAGAGCACTCTTCTACTGTACTGTGTTTCCTATGGTGTCCGAACAGTGAGCTTGCTCAGAACAAAAAAAACTGTTCTTCCTACACACACGGCCATATCTATTTCAAGACTGCTTAAGAACCTGACAAGAACAGTAGATCCTCTTCAGTCCAATACACTGTACTTGCTGCGCACAGACGCCAGTGCTATTTGCCCTGTGTATGGCAATGGCAGCGCAATAGTGTCTCTTCTTACCAGAAAACAACTCTTGCTCGTAATACCAGAAACTGCATGGGATTCAACTCCACTTAGGACTGGGAAACAAACGCTAGTTCGCCTTACAAGAAACACACTCTGCTTTTGAAAAAAGAGCACTCTTCTACTCCACTGTGTTTCCTATGGGGTCCGAACAGTGAGCTTGCTCAGAACAAAAGAACTGTGCTTCCTACACATGGGCCATATCTAGTTCAACTCTGCATAGGAAACAGACAAGAACAGTAGCTCCTCTTCAGTCCAATACACTGTACTTGCATCGAACAGACGCGAGAGCTATTTGCACTGTGTATGGCAAGGGGAGCGGAATAGTGACTTTCCTTACCATAAAACAACTCTTGCTCGTAGGACCAGAAACTGCATGTGATTCAACTCCATTTAGGACTGGGAAACAAACGCTAGCTCTCCTTACACGAAAGACACTCTGCTTTTGAGAAAAGAGCACTCTTCTACTCTACTGTGTTTCCTATGGTGTCCGAACAGTGAGCTTGCTCAGAACAAAAGAACTGTGCTTCCTACACACACGGCCATATCTAGTTCAATTCTGCTTAGGAACCTGACAAGAACAGTAGATCCTCTTCAGTCCAATACACTGTACTTGCTGGGAACAGACGCCAGTGCTATTTGTCCTGTGTATGGCAATGGCAGCGCAATAGTGACTCTTCATACCATGAAACAACTCTTGGTCGTAGGACTAGAAACTGCATGTGATTCAACTCCATTTAGGACTGGGAAACAAACGCTAGCTCGCCTTACATGAAACACACTCTGCTTTAGAGAAAAGAGCACTCTTCTACTCTACTGTGTTTCCTAAAGGGCCAGAACAGTGAGCTTCCACAGAACAAAAGAACTGTGCTTCCTACACACGGGCCATAACTAGTTCAACTCTGCTTAGGAAACTGACAAGAACAGTACCTCCTCTTCAGTCCGATACACTGTACTTTCTGGGAACAGACGCGAGTATTATTTGCACTGTGTATGGCAATGGGAGCGCAATAGTGACTTTCCTCACCAGAAAACAACTCTTGCTCGTAGGACCAGAAACTCCATGTGATTCAACTCTATTTAGGACTGGGAAACAAATGCTAGCTCGCATTACATGAAACACACTCTGCTTTTGAGAAAAGAGCACTCTTCTACTCTACTGTGTTTCCTATGGGGTCCGAACAGTGAGCTTGCTCAGAACAAAAGAACTGTGCTGCCTACACACACGGGCCATATCTAGTTCAACTCTGCTTAGGTACCTGACAAGAACAGTAGATCCTCTTCAGTCCAATACACTGTACTTGCGGGGAAGAGACGCGAGTGCTACTTGCACTGTGTATGGCAATTGGAGCACAATAGTGACTCGTCATACCAGAAAACAACTCTTGCTCTTAGGACAAAAAACTGCATGTGACTCAACTCCATTTAGGACTGGGAAACAAACGCTAGCTCGCCTTACAAGAAACACACTCTGCTTTTGAGAAAAGAGCACTCTTCTAATCTACTGTGTTTCCTATGGGGTTCGAACAGTGAACTTGCTCAGAAAAAAAGAACTGTGCTTCCTACACACAAGGCCATATCTAGTTCAATTCTGTTTAGGAACCTGACAAGAACAGTAGATCCTCTTCAGTCCAATACACTGTACTTGCTGGGAACAGACGCCAGTGCTATTTGTCCTGTGTATGGCAATGGCAGCACAATAGTGACTCTTCTTACCATAAAACAACTCTTGCTCTTAGGACCAGAAACTGCATGTGATTCAACTCCATTTAGGACTGGGAAACAAACGCTAGCTCGCCTTACAAGAAACACAATCTGCTTTGGAGAAAAGAGCACTCTTCTACTCTACTGTGTTTCCAATGGGCCAGAACAGTGAGCTTGCTCAGAGCAAAAGAACTGTGCTTCCTACACATGGACCATATCTAGTTCAACTCTGCATAGGAACCAGACAAGAACAGTAGCTCCTCTTCAGTCCGATACACTGTACTTGCTGGGAACAGACGCGAGTATTATTTGAACTGTGTATGGCAATGGGAGCGCAATAGTGACTTTCCTTACCAGAAAACAACTCTTGCTCGTAGGACCAGAAACTGCATGTGATTCAACTCCATTTAGGACTGGGAAACAAACGCTAGCTCGCCTTACAAGAAACACACTCTGCTTTTGAGAAAAGAGCACTCTTCTACTCTACTGTGTTTCCTATGGTGTCCGAACAGTGAGCTTGCTCAGAACAAAAGAACTGTGCTTCCTACACACACGGCCATATCTAGTTCAATTCTGCTTAGGAACCTGACAAGAACAGTAGATCCTCTTCAGTCCAATACACTGTACTTGCTGGGAACAGACGCCAGTGCTATTTTCCTGTGTATGGCAATGGCAGCGCAAGAGTGACTCTTCTTACCATAAAACAACTCTTGCTCGTAGGACTAGAAATTGCATGTGATTCAACTCCATTTAGGACTGGGAAAGAAATGCTAGCTCGCCTTACATGAAACACACTCTGCTTTAGAGAAAAGAGCACTCTTCTACTCTACTGTGTTTCCTATAGGGCCAGAACAGTGAGCTTCCACAGAACAAAAGAACTGTGCTTCCTACACACGGGCCATAACTAGTTCAACTCTGCTTAGGAAACTGACAAGAACTGTACCTCCTCTTCAGTCCGATACACTGTACTTGCTGGGAACAGACGCGAGTATTATTTGCACTGTGTATGGCAATGGGAGCGCAATAGTGACTTTCCTTACCAGAAAACAACTCTTGCTCGTAGGACCAGAAACTGCATGTGATTCAACTCTATTTAGGACTGGGAAACAAATGCTAGCTCGCATTACATGAAACACACACTGCTTTTGAGAAAAGAGCACTCTTCTACTCTACTGTGTTTCCTATGGGGTCCGAACAGTGAGCTTGCTCAGAACAAAAGAACTGTGCTGCCTACACACACGGGCCATATCTAGTTCAACTCTGCTTAGGAAACTGACAAGAACAGTAGATCCTCTTCAGTCCAATACACTGTACTTGCGGGGAAGAGACGCGAGTGCTACTTGCACTGTGTATGGCAATTGGAGCACAATAGTGACTCGTCATACCAGAAAACAACTCTTGCTCTTAGGACAAAAAACTGCATGTGACTCAACTCCATTTAGGACTGGGAAACAAACGCTAGCTCGCCTTACAAGAAACACAGTCTGCTTTTGAGAAAAGAGCACTCTTCTACTCTACTGTGTTTTCTATAGGGCCAGAACAGTGAGCTTGCTAAGAACAAAAGAACTGTGCTTCCTACACATGGGCCTTATCTAGTTCAACTCTGCTTAGGAAACTGACAAGAACAGTAGCTCCTATTCAGTCCAATACACTGTACTTGCTGGGAACAGACGCGAGTGCTATTTGCATTGTATAAGGCATTTGGATCGCAATAGTGACTCTTCTTACCAGAAAACAACTCTTCCTCGTAGGACAAAAAACTGCATGTGACTCAACTCCATTTAGGACTGGGAAACAAATGCTAGCTCGCCTTACAAGAAACATACTCTGCTTTTGTGAAAAGAGCACTCTTCTACTCTACTGTTATTCTTATGGTGTCCGAACAGTGAGCTTGCTCAGAACAAAAGAACTGTGCTTCCTACACACGGGCCATATCTACTTCAACTCTGCTTAGGAAACTGGCAAGAACAGTAGCTCCTCTTCTGTCCGATACACTGTACTTGCTGGGAAAAGACACGAGTGCTACTTGCACTGTGTATGGCAATGGGAGCGCAATAGTGACTTTCTTTACCAGAAAAAAACTCTTGCTCGTAGGACCAGAAACTGCATGTGATTCAACTCCATTTAGGACTGGGAAACAAATGCTAGCTCGCCTTACGTGAAACACACTCTGCTTTTGAGAAAAGAGCACTCTTCTACTCTACTGTGTTTCCTATAGGGCCAGAACAGTGAGCTTGCTCAGAACAAAAGAACTGTGCTGCCTACACACACGGGCCATATCTAGTTCAACTCTGCTTAGGAAACTGACAAGAACAGTAGATCCTCTTCAGTCCAATACACTGTACTTGCTGGGAACAGACGCCAGTGCTATTTTCCTGTGTATGGCAATGGCAGCACAATAGTGACTCTTCTTACCATAAAACAACTCTTGCTCGTAGGACTAGAAATTGCATGTGATTCAACTCCATTTAGGACTGGGAAACAAACGCTAGCTCGCCTTACATGAAACACACTCTGCTTTAGAGAAAAGAGCACTCTTCTACTCTACTGTGTTTCCTATGGGGTCCGAACAGTGAGCTTGCTCAGAACAAAAGAACTGTGCTGCCTACACACACGGGCCATATCTAGTTCAACTCTGCTTAGGAAACTGACAAGAACAGTAGATCCTCTTCAGTCCAATACACTGTACTTGCGGGGAAGAGACGCGAGTGCTACTTGCACTGTGTATGGCAATTGGAGCACAATAGTGACTCGTCATACCAGAAAACAACTCTTGCTCTTAGGACAAAAAACTGCATGTGACTCAACTCCATTTAGGACTGGGAAACAAACGCTAGCTCGCCTTACAAGAAACACACTCTGCTTTTGAGAAAAGAGCACTCTTCTACTCTACTGTGTTTTCTATAGGGCCAGAACAGTGAGCTTGCTAAGAACAAAAGAACTGTGCTTCCTACACATGGGCCTTATCTAGTTCAACTCTGCTTAGGAAACTGACAAGAACAGTAGCTCCTATTCAGTCCAATACACTGTACTTGCTGGGAACAGACGCGAGTGCTATTTGCATTGTATAAGGCATTTGGATCGCAATAGTGACTCTTCTTACCAGAAAACAACTCTTCCTCGTAGGACAAAAAACTGCATGTGACTCAACTCCATTTAGGACTGGGAAACAAATGCTAGCTCACTTACAAGAAACATACTCTGCTTTTGTGAAAAGAGCACTCTTCTACTCTACTGTTATTCTTATGGTGTCCGAACAGTGAGCTTGCTCAGAACAAAAGAACTGTGCTTCCTACACACGGGCCATATCTACTTCAACTCTGCTTAGGAAACTGGCAAGAACAGTAGCTCCTCTTCTGTCCGATACACTGTACTTGCTGGGAAAAGACACGAGTGCTACTTGCACTGTGTATGGCAATGGGAGCGCAATAGTGACTTTCTTTACCAGAAAAAAACTCTTGCTCGTAGGACCAGAAACTGCATGTGATTCAACTCCATTTAGGACTGGGAAACAAATGCTAGCTCGCCTTACGTGAAACACACTCTGCTTTTGAGAAAAGAGCACTCTTCTACTCTACTGTGTTTCCTATAGGGCCAGAACAGTGAGCTTGCTCAGAACAAAAGAACTGTGCTGCCTACACACACGGGCCATATCTAGTTCAACTCTGCTTAGGAAACTGACAAGAACAGTAGATCCTCTTCAGTCCAATACACTGTACTTGCTGGGAACAGACGCCAGTGCTATTTTCCTGTGTATGGCAATGGCAGCACAATAGTGACTCTTCTTACCATAAAACAACTCTTGCTCGTAGGACTAGAAATTGCATGTGATTCAACTCCATTTAGGACTGGGAAACAAACGCTAGCTCGCCTTACATGAAACACACTCTGCTTTAGAGAAAAGAGCACTCTTCTACTCTACTGTGTTTCCTATGTTGTCCGAACAGTGAGCTTGCTCAGAACAAAAGAACTGTGCTTCCTACACACACGGCCATATCTAGTTCAATTCTGCTTAGGAACCTGACAAGAACAGTAGATCCTCTTCAGTCCAATACACTGTACTTGCTGGGAACAGACGCCAGTGCTATTTGTCTTGTGTATGGCAATGGCAGCACAATAGTGACTCTTCTTACCATAAAACAACTCTTGCTCGTAGGACTAGAAACTGCATGTGATTCAACTCCATTTAGGACTGGGAAACAAACGCTAGCTCGCCTTACATGAAACACACTCTGCTTTAGAGAAAAGAGCACTCTTCTACTCTACTGTGTTTCCTATGGGGTCCGAACAGTGAGCTTGCTCAGAACAAAAGAACTGTGCTGCCTACACACACGGGCCATATCTAGTTCAACTCTGCTTAGGAAACTGACAAGAACAGTACATCCTCCTCAGTCCAATACACTGTACTTGCGGGGAAGAGACGCGAGTGCTACTTGCACTGTGTATGGCAATTGGAGTACAATAGTGACTCGTCATACCAGAAAACAACTCTTGCTCTTAGGACAAAAAACTGCATGTGACTCAACTCCATTTAGGACTGGGAAACAAACGCTAGCTCGCCTTACAAGAAACACACTCTGCTTTTGAGAAAAGAGCACTCTTCTACTCTACTGTGTTTTCTATAGGGCCAGAACAGTGAGCTTGCTAAGAACAAAAGAACTGTGCTTCCTACACATGGGCCTTATCTAGTTCAACTCTGCATAGGAAACACACAAGAACAGTAGCTCCTCTTCAGTCCAATACACTGTACTTGCTGGGAACAGACGCGAGAGCTATTTGCACTGTGTATGGCAAGGGGAGCGCAATAGTGACTTTCCTTACCAGAAAACAGCTCTTGCTCGTAGGACCAGAAACTGCATGTGATTCAACTCCATTTAGGACTGGGAAACAAACGCTAGCTCGCCTTACAAGAAACACACTCTGCTTTTGAGAAAAGAGCACTCTTCTACTCTACTGTGTTTCCTATGGTGTCCGAACAGTGAGCTTGCTCAGAACAAAAGAACTGTGCTTCCTACACACACGGCCATATCTAGTTCAATTCTGCTTAGGAACCTGACAAGAACAGTAGATCCTCTTCAGTCCAATACACTGTACTTGCTGGGAACAGACGCCAGTGCTATTTTCCTGTGTATGGCAATGGCAGCGCAAGAGTGACTCTTCTTACCATAAAACAACTCTTGCTCGTAGGACTAGAAATTGCATGTGATTCAACTCCATTTAGGACTGGGAAAGAAATGCTAGCTCGCCTTACATGAAACACACTCTGCTTTAGAGAAAAGAGCACTCTTCTACTCTACTGTGTTTCCTATAGGGCCAGAACAGTGAGCTTCCACAGAACAAAAGAACTGTGCTTCCTACACACGGGCCATAACTAGTTCAACTCTGCTTAGGAAACTGACAAGAACTGTACCTCCTCTTCAGTCCGATACACTGTACTTGCTGGGAACAGACGCGAGTATTATTTGCACTGTGTATGGCAATGGGAGCGCAATAGTGACTTTCCTTACCAGAAAACAACTCTTGCTCGTAGGACCAGAAACTGCATGTGATTCAACTCTATTTAGGACTGGGAAACAAATGCTAGCTCGCATTACATGAAACACACACTGCTTTTGAGAAAAGAGCACTCTTCTACTCTACTGTGTTTCCTATGGGGTCCGAACAGTGAGCTTGCTCAGAACAAAAGAACTGTGCTGCCTACACACACGGGCCATATCTAGTTCAACTCTGCTTAGGAAACTGACAAGAACAGTAGATCCTCTTCAGTCCAATACACTGTACTTGCGGGGAAGAGACGCGAGTGCTACTTGCACTGTGTATGGCAATTGGAGCACAATAGTGACTCGTCATACCAGAAAACAACTCTTGCTCTTAGGACAAAAAACTGCATGTGACTCAACTCCATTTAGGACTGGGAAACAAACGCTAGCTCGCCTTACAAGAAACACACTCTGCTTTTGAGAAAAGAGCACTCTTCTACTCTACTGTGTTTTCTATAGGGCCAGAACAGTGAGCTTGCTAAGAACAAAAGAACTGTGCTTCCTACACATGGGCCTTATCTAGTTCAACTCTGCTTAGGAAACTGACAAGAACAGTAGCTCCTATTCAGTCCAATACACTGTACTTGCTGGGAACAGACGCGAGTGCTATTTGCATTGTATAAGGCATTTGGATCGCAATAGTGACTCTTCTTACCAGAAAACAACTCTTCCTCGTAGGACAAAAAACTGCATGTGACTCAACTCCATTTAGGACTGGGAAACAAATGCTAGCTCGCCTTACAAGAAACATACTCTGCTTTTGTGAAAAGAGCACTCTTCTACTCTACTGTTATTCTTATGGTGTCCGAACAGTGAGCTTGCTCAGAACAAAAGAACTGTGCTTCCTACACACGGGCCATATCTACTTCAACTCTGCTTAGGAAACTGGCAAGAACAGTAGCTCCTCTTCTGTCCGATACACTGTACTTGCTGGGAAAAGACACGAGTGCTACTTGCACTGTGTATGGCAATGGGAGCGCAATAGTGACTTTCTTTACCAGAAAAAAACTCTTGCTCGTAGGACCAGAAACTGCATGTGATTCAACTCCATTTAGGACTGGGAAACAAATGCTAGCTCGCCTTACGTGAAACACACTCTGCTTTTGAGAAAAGAGCACTCTTCTACTCTACTGTGTTTCCTATAGGGCCAGAACAGTGAGCTTGCTCAGAACAAAAGAACTGTGCTACCTACACACACGGGCCATATCTAGTTCAACTCTGCTTAGGAAACTGACAAGAACAGTAGATCCTCTTCAGTCCAATACACTGTACTTGCTGGGAACAGACACCAGTGCTATTTTCCTGTGTATGGCAATGGCAGCACAATAGTGACTCTTCTTACCATAAAACAACTCTTGCTCGTAGGACTAGAAATTGCATGTGATTCAACTCCATTTAGGACTGGGAAACAAACGCTAGCTCGCCTTACATGAAACACACTCTGCTTTAGAGAAAAGAGCACTCTTCTACTCTACTGTGTTTCCTAAGTTGTCCGAACAGTGAGCTTGCTCAGAACAAAAGAACTGTGCTTCCTACACACACGGCCATATCTAGTTCAATTCTGCTTAGGAACCTGACAAGAACAGTAGATCCTCTTCAGTCCAATACACTGTACTTGCTGGGAACAGACGCCAGTGCTATTTGTCTTGTGTATGGCAATGGCAGCACAATAGTGACTCTTCTTACCATAAAACAACTCTTGCTCGTAGGACTAGAAACTGCATGTGATTCAACTCCATTTAGGACTGGGAAACAAACGCTAGCTCGCCTTACATGAAACACACTCTGCTTTAGAGAAAAGAGCACTCTTCTACTCTACTGTGTTTCCTATGGGGTCCGAACAGTGAGCTTGCTCAGAACAAAAGAACTGTGCTGCCTACACACACGGGCCATATCTAGTTCAACTCTGCTTAGGAAACTGACAAGAACAGTACATCCTCCTCAGTCCAATACACTGTACTTGCGGGGAAGAGACGCGAGTGCTACTTGCACTGTGTATGGCAATTGGAGCACAATAGTGACTCGTCATACCAGAAAACAACTCTTGCTCTTAGGACAAAAAACTGCATGTGACTCAACTCCATTTAGGACTGTGAAACAAACGCTAGCTCGCCTTACAAGAAACACACTCTGCTTTTGAGAAAAGAGCACTCTTCTACTCTACTGTGTTTTCTATAGGGCCAGAACAGTGAGCTTGCTAAGAACAAAAGAACTGTGCTTCCTACACATGGGCCTTATCTAGTTCAACTCTGCATAGGAAACAGACAAGAACAGTAGCTCCTCTTCAGTCCAATACACTGTACTTGCTGGGAACAGACGCGAGAGCTATTTGCACTGTGTATGGCAAGGGGAGCGCAATAGTGACTTTCCTTACCAGAAAACAACTCTTGCTCGTAGGACCAGAAACTGTATGTGATTCAACTCCATTTAGGACTGGGAAACAAATGCTAGCTCGCCTTACATGAAACACACTCTGCTTTTGAGAAAAGAGCACTCTTCTACTCTACTGTGTTTCCTATGTTGTCCGAACAGTGAGCTTGCTCAGAACAAAAGAACTGTGCTTCCTACACACACGGCCATATCTAGTTCAATTCTGCTTAGGAACCTGACCAGAACAGTAGATCCTCTTCAGTCCAATACACTGTACTTGCTGGGAACAGACGCCAGTGCTATTTGTCTTGTGTATGGCAATGGCAGCACAATAGTGACTCTTCTTACCATAAAACAACTCTTGCTCGTAGGACTAGAAACTGCATGTGATTCAACTCCATTTAGGACTGGGAAACAAACGCTAGCTCGCCTTACATGAAACACACTCTGCTTTAGAGAAAAGAGCACTCTTCTACTCTACTGTGTTTCCTATAGGGCCAGAACAGTGAGCTTCCACAGAACAAAAGAACTGTGCTTCCTACACACGGGCCATAACTAGTTCAACTCTGCTTAGGAAACTGACAAGAACAGTACCTCCTCTTCAGTCCGATACACTGTACTTGCTGGGAACAGACGCGAGTATTATTTGCACTGTGTATGGCAATGGGAGCGCAATAGTGACTTTTCTTACCAGAAAACAACTCTTGCTCGTAGGACCAGAAACTGCATGTGATTCAACTCTATTTAGGACTGGGAAAGAAATGCTAGCTCGCATTACATGAAACACACTCTGCTTTTGAGAAAAGAGCACTCTTCTACTCTACTGTGTTTCCTATGTTGTCCGAACAGTGAGCTTGCTCAGAACAAAAGAACTGTGCTGCCTACACACACGGGCCATATCTAGTTCAACTCTGCTTAGGAAACTGACAAGAACAGTAGATCCTCTTCAGTCCAATACACTGTACTTGCGGGGAAGAGACGTGAGTGCTATTTGCACTGTGTATGGCAATTGGAGCACAATAGTGACTCGTCATACCAGAAAACAACTCTTGCTCTTAGGACAAAAAACTGCATGTGACTCAACTCCATTTAGGACTGGGAAACAAACACTAGCTCGCCTTACAAGAAACACACTCTGCTTTTGAGAAAAGAGCACTCTTCTACTCTACTGTGTTTCCTATGGGGTCCGAACAGTGAACTTGCTCAGAACAAAAGAACTGTGCTTCCTACACACAAGGACATATCTAGTTCAATTCTGCTTAGGAACCTGACAAGAACAGTAGATCCTCTTCAGTCCAATACACTGTACTTGCTGGGAACAGACGCCAGTGCTATTTGTCCTGTGTATGGCAATGGCAGCACAATAGTGACTCTTCTTACCATAAAACATCTCTTGCTCGTAGGACCAGAAACTGCATGTGATTCAACTCCATTTAGGACTGGGAAACAAACGCTAGCTCGCCTTACAAGAAACACACTCTGCTTTGGAGAAAAGAGCACTCTTCTACTCTACTGTGTTTCCTATAGGGCCAGAACAGTGAGCTTGCTCAGAACAAAAGAACTGTGCTTCCTACACATGGGCCATATCTAGTTCAACTCTGCATAGGAAACAGACAAGAACAGTAGCTCCTCTTCAGTCCAATACACTGTACTTGCTGGGAACAGACGCGAGAGCTATTTGCACTGTGTATGGCAAGGGGAGCGGAATAGTGACTTTCCTTACCAGAAAACAACTCTTGCTCGTAGGACCAGAAACTGCATGTGATTCAACTCCATTTAGGACTGGGAAACAAACGCTAGCTCTCCTTACACGAAACACACTCTGCTTTTGAGAAAAGAGCACTCTTCTACTCTACTGTGTTTCCTATGGTGTCCGAACAGTGAGCTTGCTCAGAACAAAAGAACTGTGCTTCCTACACACACGGCCATATCTAGTTCAATTCTGCTTAGGAACCTGACAAGAACAGTAGATCCTCTTCAGTCCAATACCCTGTACTTGCTGGGAACAGACGCCAGTGCTATTTGTCCTGTGTATGGCAATGGCAGCGCAATAGTGACTCTTCTTACCATAAAACAACTCTTGCTCGTAGGACTAGAAACTGCATGTGATTCAACTTCATTTAGGACTGGGAAACAAACGCTAGCTCGCCTTACATGAAACACACTCTGCTTTAGAGAAAAGAGCACTCTTCTACTCTACTGTGTTTCCTATAGTGCCAGAACAGTGAGCTTCCACAGAACAAAAGAACTGTGCTTCCTACACACGGGCCATAACTAGTTCAACTCTGCTTAGGGAACTGACAAGAACAGTACCTCCTCTTCAGTCCGATACACTGTACTTGCTGGGAACAGACGCGAGTATTATTTGCACTGTGTATGGCAATGGGAGCGCAATAGTGACTTTCCTTACCAGAAAACAACTCTTGCTCGTAGGACCAGAAACTGCATGTGATTCAACTCTATTTAGGACTGGGAAACAAATGCTAACTCGCATTACATGAAACACACTCTGCTTTTGAAAAAAGAGCACACTTCTACTCCACTGTGTTTCCTATGGGGTACAAACAGTGAGCTTGCTCAGAACAAAAGAACTGTGCTTCCTACACACATGGACCATATCTAGTTCAACTCTGCTTAGGAAACTGACAAGAACAGTAGCTCCTATTCAGTCCAATACACTGTACTTGCTGGGAACAGACGCGAGTGCTATTTGCATTGTATAAGGCATTTGGATCGCAATAGTGACTCTTCTTACCAGAAAACAACTCTTCCTCGTAGGACAAAAAACTGCATGTGACTCAACTCCATTTAGGACTGGGAAACAAATGCTAGCTCGCCTTACAAGAAACATACTCTGCTTTTGTGAAAAGAGCACTCTTCTACTCTACTGTTATTCTTATGGTGTCCGAACAGTGAGCTTGCTCAGAACAAAAGAACTGTGCTTCCTACACACGGGCATATCTACTTCAACTCTGCTTAGGAAACTGGCAAGAACAGTAGCTCCTCTTCTGTCCGATACACTGTACTTGCTGGGAAAAGACACGAGTGCTACTTGCACTGTGTATGGCAATGGGAGCACAATAGTGACTTTCTTTACCAGAAAAAAACTCTTGCTCGTAGGACCAGAAACTGCATGTGATTCAACTCCATTTAGGACTGGGAAACAAATGCTAGCTCGCCTTACGTGAAACACACTCTGCTTTTGAGAAAAGAGCACTCTTCTACTCTACTGTGTTTCCTATAGGGCCAGAACAGTGAGCTTGCTCAGAACAAAAGAACTGTGCTGCCTACACACACGGGCCATATCTAGTTCAACTCTGCTTAGGAAACTGACAAGAACAGTAGATCCTCTTCAGTCCAATACACTGTACATGCTGGGAACAGACGCCAGTGCTATTTGTCCTGTGTATGGCAATGGCAGCACAATAGTGACTCTTCTTACCATAAAACAACTCTTACTCGTAGGACCAGAAACTGCATGTGATTCAACTCCATTTAGGACTGGCAAACAAACGCTAGCTCGCCTTACAAGAAACACACTCTGCTTTGGAGAAAAGAGCACTCTTCTACTCTACTGTGTTTCCTATAGGGCCAGAACAGTGCGCTTGCTCAGAACAAAAGAACTGTGCTTCCTACACATGGGCCATATCTAGTTCAACTCTGCATAGGAAACTGAGAAGAACAGTATCTCCTCTTCAGTCCGATACACTGTACTTGCTGGGAACAGACGCGAGAGCTATTTGCACTGTGTATGGCATGGGGAGCGCAATAGTGAGTTTCCTTACCAGAAAGCAACTCTTGCTCTTAGGACCAGAAACTCCATGTGATTCAACTCCATTTAGGACTGGGAAACAAACGCTAGCTCGCCTTACACGAAACACGCTCTACTTTTGAGAAAAGAGCACTCTTCTACTCTACTGTGTTTCCTATGGTGACCGAACAGTGAGCTTGCTCAGAACAAAAGAACTGTGCTTCCTACACACGGCCATATCTAGTTCAATTCTGCTTAGGAACCTGACAAGAACAGTAGATCCTCTTCAGTCCAATACACTGTACTTGCTGGGAACAGACGCCAGTGCTATTTGTCCTGTGTATGGCAATGGGAGCGCAATAGTGACTCCTCTTACCATAAAACAACGCTTGCTCGTAGGACTAGAAACTGCATGAGATTCAACTCCATTTAGGACTGGGAAACAAACGCTAACTCGCCTTACATGAAACACACTCTGCTTTTGAAAAAAGAACACACTTCTACTCCACTGTGTTTCCTATGGTGTACAAACAGTGAGCTTGCTCAGAACAGAAGAACTGTGCTTCCTACACACATGGACCATATCTAGTTCAACTCTGCTTAGGAAACTGACAAGAACAGTAGCTCCTATTCAGTCCAATACACTGTACTTGCTGGGAACAGACGCGAGTGCTATTTGCATTGTATAAGGCATTTGGATCGCAATAGTGACTCTTCTTACCAGAAAACAACTCTTCCTCGTAGGACAAAAAACTGCATGTGACTCAACTCCATTTAGGAATGGGAAACAAATGCAAACTCGCCTTACAAGAAACATACTCTGCTGTAGAGAAAAGAGCACTCTTCTACTGTACTGTGTTTCCTATGGGGCCAGAAGAGTGAGCTTGCTCAGAACATAAGAACTGTGCCTCCTAAACACACGGGCCATATCTAGTTCAACTCTGCTCAGGAAACTGACAAGAACAGTAGCTCCTCTTCAGTCCAATACACTGTACTTGCTGGGAACAGACGCGAGAGCTATTTGCACTGTGTATGGCAAGGGGAGCGCAATAGTGACTTTCCTTACCAGAAAACAACTCTTGCTCTTAGGACCAAAAACTGCATGTGATTCAACTCCATTTAGGACTGGGAAACAAACGCTAGCTCGCCTTACATGAAACACACTCTGTTTTTGAGAAAAGAGCACTCTTCTACTCTACTGTGTTTTCTAAGGTGTCCGAACAGTGAGCTTGCTCAGAACAGAAGAACTGTGCTTCCTACACACACGGCCATATCTAGTTCTATTCTGCTTAGGAACCTGACAAGAACAGTAGATCCTCTTCAGTCCAATACACTGTACTTGCTGGGAACAGACGCCATTGCTATTTGTCCTGTGTATGGCAATGGCAGCGCAATAGTGACTCTTCTTACCATAAAACAACTCTTGCTCGTAGGACTAGAAACTGCATGAGATTCAACTCCATTTAGGACTGGGAAACAAACGCTAGCTCGCCTTACAAGAAACACACTCTTCTTTAGAGAAAAGAGCACTCTTCTACTCTACTGTGTTTCCTATAGGGCCAGAACAGTGAGCTTCCACAGAACAAAAGAACTGTGCTTCCTACACACGGGCCATAACTAGTTCAACTCTGCTTAGGAAACTGACAAGAACAGTACTTCCTCTTCAGTCCGATACCCTGTACTTGCTGGGAACAGACGCGAGTATTATTTGCACTGTGTATGGCAATGGGAGCGCAATAGTGACTTTCCTTACCAGAAAACAACTCTTGCTCGTAGGACCAGAAACTGCATGTGATTCAACTCTATTTAGGACTGGGAAACAAATGCTAGCTCGCCTTATATGAAACACACTCTGCTTTTGAAAAAAGAGCACACTTCTACTCCACTGTGTTTCCTATGGGGTACAAACAGTGAGCTTGCTCAGAACAAAAGAACTGTGCTTCCTACACACATGGACCATATCTAGTTCCACCCTGCTTAGGAAACTGACAAGAACAGTAGCTCCTATTCAGTCCAATGCACTGTAATTGCTGGGAACAGACGCGAGTGCTATTTGCATTGTATAAGGCATTTGGATCGCAATAGTGACTCTTCTTACCAGAAAACAACTCTTCTTCGTAGGACAAAAAACTGCATGTGACTCAACTCCATTTAGGACTGGGAAACAAATGCGAGCTCGCCTTACAAGAAACACACTCTGCTTTAGAGAAAAGAGCACTCTTCTACTCTACTGTGTTTCCTGTAGTGCCAGAACAGTGAGCTTGCTCAGAACATAAGAACTGTGCCTCCTAAACACACGGGCTATATATAGTTCAACTCTGCTTAGGAAACTGACAAGAACAGTAGCTCCTCTTCAGTCTGAAACACTGCACTTGCTGGGAACAGACACATGGGCTATTTGCACTGTGTATGGCAATGGGAGCGCAATAGTGACTTTCCTTACCAGAAAACAACTCTTGCTCATAGGACCAGAAACTGCATGTGATTCCACTCCATTTAGGACTAGGAAACAAACGCTAGCTCGCCTTACAAAAACACACTCTGCTTTTGAGAAAAGAGCACTCTTCTACTCTACTGTGTTTCCTATAGGGCCAGAACAGTGAACTTGCTCAGAACATAAGAAATGTGCTTCCTACACACATGGGCCATATCTAGTTCAACTCTGCTTAGGAAACTGACAAGAACAGTAGCTCCTCTTCAGTCTGATACACTGTACTTGCTGGGAACAGACGCGAGAGCTATTTGCACTGTGTATGGCAAGGGGAGCGCAATAGTGACTTTCCTTACCAGAAAACAACTCTTGCTCGTAGGACCAGAAACTGCATGGGATTCAACTCCATTTAGGACTGGGAAACAAACGCTAGCTCGCCTTACAAGAAACACACTCTGCTTTTGAGAAAAGAGCACTCTTCTACTCTACTGTTTTTCCTATGGTGTCCGAACAGTGAGCTTGCTCAGAACAAAAGAACTGTGCTTCCTACACACATGGCCATATCTAGTTCAATTCTGCTTAGGAACCTGACAAGAACAGTAGATCCTCTTCAGTCCAATACACTGTACTTGCTGGGAACAGACGCCAGTGCTATTTGTCCTGTGTATGGCAATGGCAGCGCAATAGTGACTCTTCTTACCATAAAACAACTCTTGCTCGTAGAACTACAAACTACATGTGATTAAACTCCATTTAGGACGGGGAAACAAACGCTAGCTCGCCTTACAAGAAACACACTCTGCTTTAGAGAAAAGAGAACTCTTCTACTCTACTGTGTTTCCTATAGGGCCAGAACAGTGAGCTTGCTCAGAACAAAAGAACTGTGCTTCCTACACACGGGCCATAACTAGTTCAACTCTGCTTAGGAAACTGACAAGAACAGTAGCTCCTCTTCAGTCCGATACACTGTACTTGCTGGGAACAGACGCCAGTACTATTTGCACTGTGTATGGCAAAGGGAACGCAATAGTGACTTTCCTTACCAGAAAACAACTCTTGCTCGTAGGACCAGAAACTGCATGTGATTCAACTCCATTTAGGACTGGGAAACAAACGCTAGCTCTCCTTACAAGAAACACACTCTGCTTTAGAGAAAAGAGCCCTCTTCTACTCTATTGTGTTTCCTATGGGGTCCAAACAGTGAGCTTGCTCAGAACAAAAAACTGTGCTTCCTACACACGGACCATATGTAGTTCAACTCTGCTTAGGAAACTGACAAGAACAGTAGCTCCTCTTCAGTCTGATACAGAGTACTTGCTGGGAACAGACGTGAGTGCTATTTGCACTGTGTATGGCAATTCGAGCACAATAGTGACTTGTCTTACCAGAAAACAACTCTTGCTCTTAAGACAAAAACTGCATGTGACTCAACTCCATTTAGGACTGGGAAACAAACGCTAGCTCGCCTTACATGAAACACACTCTGTTTTTGAGAAAAGAGCACTCTTCTACTCTACTGTGTTTTCTAAGGTTCCGAACAGTGAGCTTGCTCATCACAAAAGAACTGTGCTTCCTACACACACGGCCATATCTAGTTCTATTCTGCTTAGGAACCTGACAAGAACAGTAGATCCTCTTCAGTCCAATACACTGTACTTGCTGGGAACATAAACCATTGCTATTTGCCCTGTGTATGTCAATGGGAGCGCAATAGTGACTTTCCTTACCAGAAAACAACTCTTGTTTGTAGGACCAGAAACTGTATGTGATTCAACGCCATTTAGGACTGGGAAACAAATGGTAGCTCGCCTTACAAGAAACACACTCTGCTTTTGAGAAAAGAGCACTCATCTACTCTATGGTGTTTCCTATGGGGTCAAAACTGTGAGCTTGCTCAGAACAAAGGAACTCTGTTTCCTACAGACATGGACCATATCTAGTTCAACTCTGCTTAGGAAACTGACAATAACAGTAGATCCTCTTCAGTCCAATACACTGTACTTGCTGGGAACAGACGCCAGTGCTATTTGCACTGTGTATGACAATTGGAGCACAATATTGACTCGTCTTACGAGAAAAAAATCTTGCTCGTAGGACAAAAAATTGCATGTGACTCAACTCCATTTACTACTGGGAAACAAAATCTAGCTCGCTTTACAAGAAACACACTCTACTTTTGAGAAAAGAGCACTCTTCTACTCTACTGTGTTTCCTATAGGGCCAGAACAGTGAGCTTGCTCAGAAAAAAAGAACTGTGTTTCCTACACACACAGGCCATATCTAGTTCAACTCTGCTTAGGAAACTGACAAGAACAGTCGCTCCTGTTCAGTCCAATACACTGTACTTGCTGGAAACAGACCCCAGTGCTATTTGTCCTGTGTATGGCAATGGCAGCGCAATAGTGACTATTCTTACCATAAAAAAACTCTTGCTCGTAGGACCAGAAAGTGCATGTGATTCAACTCCATTTAGGACTGGGAAATAAACGCTAGCTCGCCTTACAAGAAACACACTCTGTTTTAGAAAAAGAGCACTCTTCTACTCTACTGTGTTTCCTATAGAGCCAGAAGAGTGAACTTGCTCAGAACAAAAGAAATGTGCTTCCTACACACACGGCCATATCTAGTTCAATTCTGCTTAGGAACCTGACAAGAACAGTAGATCCTCTTCCGTCCAATACACTGTACTTACTGGGAACAGACGCCAGTGCTATTTGTCCTGTGTATGGCAATGGCAGCGCAATAGTGACGCTTCTTACCATAAAACAACTCTTGCTCGTAGGACCAGAAACTGCATGTGATTCAACTCCATTTAGGACTGGGAAACAAACGCTAGCTCGCCTTACTAGAAACACACTCTTCTTTAGAGAAAAGAGCACTCTTCTACTCTACTGTGTTTCCTATAGGGCCAGAAGAGTGAGCTTCCTCAGAACAAAAGAACTGTGCTTCCTACACACGGGCCATATCTAGTTCAATTCTGCTTAGGAAACTGACAAGAACAGTAGCTCCTATTCAGTCCAATACACTGTACTTGAGGGAACAGACGCGAGTGCTATTTGTACTGTGTATGGCATTTGGAGCGCAATAGTGACTCTTCTTACCAGAAGACAACTCTTGCTCGTAGGACCAAAAACTGCCTGTTACTCAACTCCATTTAGGACTGGGAAACAAACGCGAGCTCGCCTTACAAGAAACACACTCTGCTTTAGAGAAAAGAGCACTCTTCTATTCTATTGTGTTTCCTATAGGGCCAGAACAGTGAGCTTGCTCAGAACATAATAACTGTGCTTCCTACACACACGGGCCATATCTAGTTCAACTCTGCTTAGGAAACTGACAAGAACAGTAGCTCCTCTTCAGTCCGATACACTGTACTTGCTGAGAACAGACGTGAGTGCTATTTGCACTGTGTATGGCAATTGGAGCACAATAGTGACTCCTCTTACCAGAAAACAACTCTTGCTCATAGGACAAAAAACATCATGTGACTCAACTCCATTTAGGACTGGGAAACAAACTCTAGCTCGCCTTACAAGAAGCACACTCTGCTTTTGAGAAAAGAGCACTCTTCTACTCTACTGTGTTTCGTATGGGGTATGAACAGTGAGCTTGCTCAGAACAAAAGAACTGTGCTTCCTCCGCACACGGCCATATCTTGTTGAATTCTGCTTAGGAACCTGACAAGAACAGTAGATCCTCTTCATCCAATACACTGTACTTGCTTGGAACAGACGCAAGTGCTATTTGTACTGTGTATGGCAATGGGAGCACAATAGTGACTTTCCTTACCAGAAAACAACTCTTTTTCGTAGTACCGGAAACTGCATGTGATTGAACTCCATTTAGGACTAGGAAAACAACGCTAGCTCGCCTTACAAGAAACACACTCTGCTTTTGAGAAAAGAGCACTCTTCTACTCTACGGTGTTTCCTATGGGGTCCAAACAGTGAGCTTGCTCAGACCAAAAGAACTGTGCTTCCTACACACACGGACCATATCTATTTCAACTCTGCTCAGGAAATTGACACGAACAGTAGCTCCTATTCAGTCCAATACACTGTATTGCTGGGAACAGACGCAAGTGCTATTTGCACTGTGCATGGCAATTGGAGCACAATCGTGACTCTTCTTACCAGAAAACAGCTCTTGCTCCTAGGACGAAAAACTGCATGTGACTCAACTCCATTTAGGACAGGGAAACAAACTCGAGCTCGCCTTACAAGAAACACACTCTGCTTTAGAGAAAAGAGCACTCCTCTACTCTACTGTGTTTCCTATGGGGTCCAAACAGTGAGCTTGCTCAGAACATAATAACTGTGCTTCCTACACACACGGGCCATATCTAGTTCAACTCTGCTTAGGAAACTGACAAGAACAGTAGCGCCTCTTCAGTCCAATACACTGTACTTGCGGGGAACAGCCGCGAGTGCTATTTGCACTGTGTATGGCTATTGGAGCACAATAGTGACTCGTCTTACCAGAAAACAACTCTTGCTCGTAGGACAAAAAACTGCATGTGAATCAACTACATTTAGGACTTGGAAACAAACGCTAGCTCGCCTTACAAGAAACACACTCTGATTTTGAGAAAAGAGCACTCTTCTACTCTACTGTGTTTCCTATGGGTTCCGAACAGTGAGCTTGCTCAGAACAAAAAAACTGTGCTTTCTACACACGGCCATATCTAGTTCAAGTCTGCTTAGGAACCTGACAAGAACAGTAGATCCTCTTCCATCCAATACACTGTACTTGCTGGGAAAAGACGCCAGTGTTATTTTTCCTGTGTATGGCAATGGCAGCGCAATAGTGACTCTTCTTACCAGAAAACAACTCTTGCTTGTAGGACCAGAAACTGCATGTGATTCAACTCCATTTAGGACTGGGAAAAAAACGCTAGCTCGCCTTACAAGAAACACCCTCTGCTTTTGAGAAAAGAGCACTCTTCTGCTCTACTGTGTTTCCTATGGGGTACGAACAGTGAGCTTGCTCAGAACAAAAAAAAACTGTGCTTCCTACACACACTGCCATATCTAGTTCAATTCTTCTTAGGAACCTGACAAGAACTGTAGATCCTCTTCAGTCCAATACACTGTACTTGCTGGGAACAGACGCCAGTGCTATTTGTCCTCTGTATGGCAATGGCAGCGCAATAGTGAATATTCTTACCAGAAAACAACTCTTGCTCGTAGGACGAGAAACTGCATGTGATTCCACTCCATTTAGGACTGGGAATCAAACGCTGGCTCGCATTACAAGAAACACACTCTGCTTTAGAAAAAGAGCACTCTTCTACTCTACTGTGTTTCCTATGGGGTCCAAACAGTGAGCTTGCTCAGAACAAAAGAACTGTGATTCCTACACACACGGACCATATGTAATTTATCTCTACTTAGGAAACTGAGAAGAACAGTAGCTGTTCTTCAGTCCAATACACTGTACTTGCTGGGAAAAGACGCGAGTGCTATTTGCCCTGTGTATGTCAATGGGAGCGCTATAGTGACTTTCCTTACCAGAAAACAACTCTTGTTTGAAGGACCAGAAACTGCATGTGATTCAACTCCATTTAGGACTAGGAAACAAACGCTAGCTTGCCTTACAAGGAACACACTCTGCTTTTGAGAAAAGAGCACTGTTCTACTCTACTGTGTTTCCTATAGGGCCAGAACAGTGAGCTTGCTCAGATCAAATGAACTGTGCTTCCTACACACACGGACCATATGTAGTTCAACTCTGCTTAGCAAACTGACAAGAACAGTAGCTCCTCTTCAGTCCAATACACTGTACTTTCTGGGAACAGACGCGAGTGCTATTTGCACTGTGTATGGCAATGAGAACGCAATAGTGACTTTCCTTACCAGAAAACAACTCTTGCTCGTAGGACCACAAACTGCATGTGATTCAACGCCATTTAGGACTGGGAAACAAATGCTAGCTCGCCTTACAAGAAACACACTCTGCTTTTGAGAAAAGAGCACTCTCTTCTCTACTGTGTTTCCTATGGGGTCCAAACAGTGAGCTTGCTCAGAACAAAAGAACTGTGCTTCCTACACACATGGACCATATCTAGTTCAACTCTGCTTACAAAACTGACAAGAACAGTAGCTCCTATTCAGTCCAATACACTGTACTTGCTGGGAACAGACGCCAGTGCTATTTGCACTGTGTATGGCAAATGGAGCACAATAGTGACTCCTCTAACCAGAAAACAACTCTTGCTCGTAGGACAAAAAACTGCATGTAACTCAAATCCATTGAAGACTGGGAAACAAACTCTAGCTCGCTTTACAAGAAACACACTCTGCTTTTGAGAAAAGAGCACTCTTCTACTCTACGGTGTTTCCTATGGGGTCCAAACAGTGAGCTTGCTCAGAACAAAAGAACTGTGCTTCCTACACACATGGACCATATCTAGTTCAACTCTGCTTAGGAAACTGACAAGAACAGTAGCTCCTGTTCAGTCCAATAAACTGTACTTGCTGCGAACAGACGCCAGTGCTATTTGTCCTGTGTATGGCAATGGCAGCGCAATAGTGACTATTCTTACCAGAAAACAACTCTTGCTTGTAGGACCAGAAACTGCATGTGATTCAACTCCATTTAGGACTGGGAAACAAACGCTAGCTCGCCTTACAAGAAACATACTCTGCTTTAGAAAAAGAGCACCCTTCTACTCTACTGTGTTTTCTATGGGGTCTGAACAGTGAGCTTGCTCAGAACAAAAGAACTGTGCTTCCTACACACGGGCCGTATCTAGTTCAACTCTGCTTAGGAAACTGAGAAGAAGAGTAGCTCCTCTTCATTCCAATACACTATACTTGCTGGGAACAGACGGGAGTGCTATTTGCACTGTGTATGGCAATGGGAACACAATAGTGACTTTCCATACCAGAAAACAACTCTTGCTCGTAAGACCAGAAACTGCATGTGATTCAACTCCATTTAGGACTGGGAAACAAACGCTAGCTCGCCTTATAAGAAACACACTCTGCTTTTGAGAAAAGAGCACTCTTCCACTCTACTGTGTTTCCTATGGGGCCAGAACAGTGAGCTTGCTCAGAACATAATAACTGTGCTTCCTACACACACGGGCCATATCTAGTTCAACTCTGCTTAGGAAACTGACAAGAACAGTAGCTCCGCTTCAGTCCGATACACTGTACTTGCTGAGAACAGACGTGAGTGATATTAGCACTGTGTATGGCAATTGGAGCACAAATCTGACTCGTCTTACCAGAAAACAACTCTTGCTCGTAGGACAAAAAACTGCATGTGACTCAACTCAATTTAGGACTGGGAAACAAACGCTAGCTCGCCTTACATGAAACACACTCTGCTTTTGAGAAAAGAGCACTCTACTACTCTACAGTGTTTCCTATGGGGTCCGAACAGTCAGCTTGCTCAGAACAAAAGAACTGTGCTTCCTACACACACAGACAATATGTAGTTCAAATCTGCTTAGGAAACTGACAAGAACAGTAGGTCCTCTTCAGTCCAATACACTGTACTTTCTGGAAACAGACGCGAGTACTATTTGCACTGTGTATGGCAATGAGAGCGCAATAGTGACTTTCCTTACCAGAAAACAACTCTTGCTCGTAGGACCAGAAACTGTATGTGATTCAACTCCATTTAGTACTGGGAAACAAACGCTAGCTCGCCTTACAGAAACACACTCTGCTTTTGAGAAAAGAGCACTCTTCTACTCTACTGTGTTTCCTATGGGTTCCGAACAGTGAGCTTGCTCAGAACAAAAGAACTGTGCTTCCTACACACACGGCAAAATCTAGTTCAATTCTGCTTAGGAACATGACAAGAACAGTAGATCCTCTTCAATCCAATACACTGTACTTGCTGGGAACAGACGCCAGTGCTATTTGTCCTCTGTATGGCAATGGCAGCGCAATAGTGAATATTCTTACCAGAAAACAACTCTTGCTCGTAGGACGAGAAACTGCATGTGATTCCACTCCATTTAGGACTGGGAATCAAACGCTAGCTCGCATTACAAGAAACACACTCTGCTTTAGAAAAAAGAGCACTCTTCTACTCTACTGTGTTTCCTATGGGGTCCAAACAGTGAGCTTGCTCAGAACAAAAGAACTGTGATTCCTACACACACGGACCATATGTAATTTAACTCTGCTTAGGAAACTGAAAAGAACAGTAGCTGTTCTTCAGTCCAATACACTGTACTTGCTGGGAAAAGACGCGAGTGCTATTTGCCCTGTGTATGTCAATGGGAGCGCAATAGTGACTTTCCTTACCAGAAAACAACTCTTGTTTGAAGGACCAGAAACTGCATGTGATTCAACTCCATTTAGGACTGGGAAACAAACACTAGCTCGCTTTACATGAAACACACTCTGCTTTTGAGAAAAGAGCACTCATCTACTCTACTGTGTTTCCTATGGGGTCCGAACAGTGAGCTTGCTCAGAAAAAAAGAACTGTGCGTCCTACACTCACGGGATATATCTAGTTCAACTCTGCTTAGGAAACTGAGAAGAACAGTAGCTCCTCTTCAGTCCAATACACTGTACTTGCTGGGAACAGACGGGAGGGCTATTTGCACTGTGTATGGCAATGGGAGTTCAATAGTGACTTTCCTTACCAGAAGACAACTCTTGCTCGTAGGACCACAAACTGCATGTGATTCAACGCCATTTAGGACTGGGAAACAAATGGTAGCTCGCCTTACAAGAAACACACTCTGCTTTTGAGAAAAGAGCACTCATCTACTCTATGGTGTTTCCTATGGGGTCAAAACTGTGAGCTTGCTCAGAACAAAGGAACTCTGTTTCCTACAGACATGGACCATATCTAGTTCAACTCTGCTTAGGAAACTGACAATAACAGTAGATCCTCTTCAGTCCAATACACTGTCCTTGCTGGGAACAGACGCCAGTGCTATTTGCACTGTGTATGACAATTGGAGCACAATAGTGACTCGTCTTACGAGAAAAAAATCTTGCTCGTAGGACAAAAAATTGCATGTGACTCAACTCCATTTACGACTGGGAAACAAAATCTAGCTCGCTTTACAAGAAACACACTCTACTTTTGAGAAAAGAGCACTCTTCTACTCTACTGTGTTTCCTATAGGGCCAGAACAGTGAGCTTGCTCAGAAAAAAAGAACTGTGTTTCCTACACACACAGGCCATATCTAGTTCAACTCTGCTTAGGAAACTGACAAGAACAGTCGCTCCTGTTCAGTCCAATACACTGTACTTGAGGGAACAGACGCGAGTGCTATTTGCACTGTGTATGGCATTTGGAGCGCAATAGTGACTCTTCTTACCAGAAGACAACTCTTTCTCGTAGGACCAAAAACTGCCTGTTACTCAACTCCGTTTAGGACTGGGAAACAAACACGTTCTCGCCTTACAAGAAACACACTCTGCTTTAGAGAAAAGAGCAATCTTCTATTCTATTGTGTTTCCTATAGGGCCAGAACAGTGAGCTTGCTCAGAACATAAGAACTGTGCTTCCTACACACACGGGCCATATCTAGTTCAACTCTGCTTAGGAAACTGACAAGAACAGTAGCTCCTCTTCAGTCCGATACACTGTACTTGCTGAGAACAGACGTGAGTGCTATTTGCACTGTGTATGGCAATTGGAGCACAATAGTGACTCGTCTTACCAGAAAACACCTCTTGCTCATAGGACAAAAAACTGCATGTGACTCAACTCCATTTAGGACTGGGAAACAAACTCTAGCTCGCCTTACAAGAAGCACACTCTGCTTTTGAGAAAAGAGCACTCTTCTACTCTACTGTGTTTCCTATGGGGTCCGAACAGTGAGCTTGCTCAGAACAAAAGAACTGTGCTTCCTACGCACACAGCCATATCTTGTTCAATTCTGCTTAGGAACCTGACAAGAACAGTAGATCCTCTTCAGTCCAATACACTGTACTTGCTGGGAACAGACGCCAGTGCTATTTGTCCTGTGTATGACAATGGTAGCACAATAGTGACTTTACTTACCAGAAAACAACTCTTGCTCGTAGGACCACAAACTGCATGGGATTCAACTCCATTTAGGACTGGGAAACAAACGCTAGCTTGCCTTACAAAAAACGCACTCTGCTTTTGAGAAAAGAGCACTCTTCTACTCTACTGTGTTTCCAATGGGGTCCGAATACTGAGCTTGCTCAGAACAAAAGAACTGTGCTTCCTACACACACTGGCCATATCTAGTTCAACAATGCTTAGAAAACTGACACGAACAGTAGATCCTCTTCAGTCCAATACACTGTACTTGCTGGGAACAGACGCCAGTGCTATTTTCACTGTGTATGGCAATTGGAGCACAATAGTGACTCGTCTTACCAGAAAACAACTCTTGCTCATAGGACAAAAAACTGCATGTGACTAAACTCCATTTAGGACTGGGAAACAAACTCTAGCTTGCTTTACAAGAAACACACTCTGCTTTTGAGAAAAGAGCACTCTTCTACTCTAAAGTGTTTCCTATAGGGCCAGAACAGAGAGCTTTCTAAGAAAAAAAGAACTGTGCTTCCTACACACACGGGGCATATCTAGTTCAACTCTGCTTAGGAAACTGACAAGAACAGTAGCTCCTCTTCATTCCGATACACTGTACTTGCTTGGAACAGACGTAAGTGCTATTTGCACTGTGTATGGCAATGGGAGCGCAATAGTGACTTTCCTTACCAGAAAACAACTCTTGTTCGTAGTACCGGAAACTGCATGTGATTCCACTCCATTTAGGACTAGGAAACCAACGCTAGCTCGCCTTACAAGAAACGCACTCTGCTTTAGAGAAAAGAGCACTCATCTACTCTACTGTGTTTCCTATAGGGCCAGAACAGTGAGCTTGCTCAGAACATAAGAACTGTGCTTCCTACACACACGGGCCATATCTAGTTCAACTCTGCTTAGGAAACTGACAAGAACAGTAGCTCCTCTTCAGTCCGATACACAGTACTTGCTGGGAACAGAGGCGAGTGCTATTTGCACTTTGTATGGCAATGGGAGCGCAATAGTGACTTTCCTTACCAGAAAACAACTCTTGCTCGTAGGACCAGAAACTGCATGTGATTCAACTTCATTTATTACTGGGAAGCAAACTCTAGCTCGCCTTACAAGAAACACACTCTGCTTTTGAGAAAAGAGCACTCTTCTACTCTACTGTGTTTCCTATGGGGTCCGAAAGTGAGTTTCCTCAGAACAAAAGAACTGTGCTTCCTACACACACGGCCATATCTAGTTCAATTCTGCTTAGGAACCTGAAAAGAACAGTAGCTCCTCTTCAGTCCAATACACTGTACTTGCTGGGAACAGACGGGAGGGCTATTTGCACTGTGTATGGCAATGGGAGTGCAGTAGTGACTTTCCTTACCAGAAGACAACTCTTGCTCGTAGGACCACAAACTGCATGTGATTCAACGCCATTTAGGACTGGGAAACAAATGGTAGCTCGCCTTACAAGAAACACACTCTGCTTTTGAGAAAAGAGCACTCATCTACTCTATGGTGTTTCCTATGGGGTCCAAACAGTGAGCTTGCTCAGAACAAAGGAACTCTGTTTCCTACAGACATGGACCATATCTAGTTCAACTCTGCTTAGGAAACTGACAATAACAGTAGATCCTCTTCAGTCCAATACACTGTACTTGCTGGGAACAGACGCCAGTGCTATTTGCACTGTGTATGACAATTGGAGCACAATAGTGACTCGTCTTACGAGAAAAAAATCTTGCTCGTAGGACAAAAAATTGCATGTGACTCAACTCCATTTACGACTGAGAAACAAAATCTAGCTCGCTTTACAAGAAACACACTCTACTTTTGAGAAAAGAGCACTCTTCTACTCTACTGTGTTTCCTATAGGGCCAGAACAGTGAGCTTGCTCAGAAAAAAAGAACTGTGTTTCCTACACAAACAGGCCATATCTAGTTCAACTCTGCTTAGGAAACTGACAAGAACAGTCGCTCCTGTTCAGTCCAATACACTGTACTTGCTGGAAACAGACCCCAGTGCTATTTGTCCTGTGTATGGCAATGGCAGCGCAATAGTGACTATTCTTACCATAAAAAAACTCTTGCTCGTAGGACCAGAAAGTGCATGTGATTCAACTCCATTTTGGACTGGGAAATAAACGCTAGCTCGCCTTACAAGAAACACACTCTGTTTTAGAAAAAGAGCACTCTTCTACTCTACTGTGTTTCCTAGAGAGCCAGAAGAGTGAACTTGCTCAGAACAAAAGAAATGTGCTTCCTACACACACGGCCATATCTAGTTCAATTCTGCTTAGGAACCTGACAAGAACAGTAGATCCTCTTCCGTCCAATACACTGTACTTGCTGGGAACAGAAGCCAGTGCTATTTGTCCTGTGTATGGCAATGGCAGCGCAATAGTGACGCTTCTTACCATAAAACAACTCTTGCTCGTAGGACCAGAAACGGCATGTGATTCAACTCCATTTAGGACTGGGAAACAAACGCTAGCTCGCCTTACTAGAAACACACTCTTCTTTAGAGAAAAGAGCACTCTTCTACTCTACTGTGTTTCCTATAGGGCCAGAACATTGAGCTTGCTCAGAACAAAAGAACTGTGCTTCCTACACACGGGCCATATCTAGTTCAATTCTGCTTAGGAAACTGACAAGAACAGTAGCTCCTATTCAGTCCAATACACTGTACTTGAGGGAACAGACGCGAGTGCTATTTGTACTGTGTATGGCATTTGGAGCGCAATAGTGACTCTTCTTACCAGAAGACAACTCTTGCTCGTAGGACCAAAAACTGCCTGTTACTCAACTCCATTTAGGACTGGGAAACAAACCCGAGGTTGCCTTACAAGAAACACACTCTGCTTTAGAGAAAAGAGCACTCTTCTATTCTATTGTGTTTCCTATAGGGCCAGAACAGTGAGCTTGCTCAGAACATAATAACTGTGCTTCCTACACACACGGGCCATATCTAGTTCAACTCTGCTTAGGAAACTGACAAGAACAGTAGCTCCTCTTCAGTCCGATACACTGTACTTGCTGAGAACAGACGTGAGTGCTATTTGCACTGTGTATGGCAATTGGAGCACAATAGTGACTCCTCTTACCAGAAAACAACTCTTGCTCATAGGACAAAAAACTTCATGTGACTCAACTCCATTTAGGACTGGGAAACAAACTCTAGCTCGCCTTACAAGAAGCACACTCTGCTTTTGAGAAAAGAGCACTCTTCTACTCTACTGTGTTTCCTATGGGGTATGAACAGTGAGCTTGCTCAGAACAAAAGAACTGTGCTTCCTCCGCACACGGCCATATCTTGTTCAATTCTGCTTAGGAACCTGAAAAGAACAGTAGATCCTCTTCAGTCCAATACACTGTACTTGCTGCGAACAGACGACAGTGCTATTTGTCCTGTGTATGGCAATGGCAGCGCAATAGTGACTGTTCTTACCATAAAACTACTCTTGCTCGTAGGACAAAATACTGCATGTGATTCCACTCCATTTAGGACTGGAAAACAAACGCTAGCTCGCCTTACAAGAAACTCACTCTGCTTTAGAGAAAAGAGCACTCTTCTACTCTACTGTGTTTCCTATGGGGTCCAAACAGTGAGCTTGCTCAGAACAAAAGAACTGTGTTTCCTACACACACGGACCATATGAAGTTCAATTCTGCTTAGGAAACTGACAAGAACAGTAGCTCCTATTCAATCCAATACACTGTACTTTCTGGGAAAAGACTCGAGTGCTATTTGCCCTGTGTATGGCAATGGGAGCGCAATAGTGACTTTCCTTACCAGAAAACAACTCTTGTTCGTAGGACCAGAAACTGCATGTGATTCAACTCCATTTAGGACTAGGAAACAAACGCTAGCTTGCCTTACAAGAAACACACTCTGCTTTAGAGAAAAGAGCACTCATCTACTCTACTGTGTTTCCTATAGGGCCAGAACAGTGAGCTTGTTCAGAACATAAGAACTGTGCTTCCTACACACACGGGCCATATCTAGTTCAACTCTGCTTAGGAAACTGACAAGAACAGTAGATCCTCTTCAGTCCAATACACTGTACTTGCTGGGAACAGACACCAGTGCTATTTGTCCTGTGTATGGCAATGGCAGTGCAATATTGACTCTTCTTACCATAAAACAATTCTTCCTCGTAGGACCAGAAACTGCATGGGATTCAACTATATTTAGGACTGGGAAACAAATGCTAACTCGCCTTACAAGAAACACACTCTGCTTTAGAGAAAAGAGCTCTCTTCTACTCTACTGTGTTTCCTATGGGGTCCAAACAGTGAACTTGCTCAGAACAAAAGAACTGTGCTTCCTACACACACGGGCCATATCTAGTTCAACTCTGCTTAGGAAACTGACAAGAACATTAGCTCCTGTTCAGTCCAATACACTGTACTTGCTGGGAACAGACGTGAGTGCTATTTGCACTGTGTATGTCAATGGGAACATAATAGTGACTTTCCTTACCAGAAAACAACTCTTGTCTGTAGGACCAGAAACTGCATGTGATTCAACTCCATTTAGGACTGGGAAACAAACACTAGCTCGCTTTACATGAAACACACTCTGCTTTTGAGAAAAGAGCACTCTTCTACTCTACTGTGTTTCCTATGGGGTCCGAACAGTGAGCTTGCTCAGAAAAAAATAACTGTGCTTCCTACACTCACGGGCCATATCTAGTTCAACTCTGCTTAGGAAACTGAGAAGAACAGTAGCTCCTCTTCAGTCCAATACACTGTACTTGCTGGGAACAGACGGGAGGGCTATTTGCACTGTGTATGGCAATGGGAGTGCAGTAGTGACTTTCCTTACCAGAAGACAACTCTTGCTCGTAGGACCACAAACTGCATGTGATTCAACGCCATTTAGGACTGGGAAACAAATGGTAGCTCGCCTTACAAGAAACACACTCTGCTTTTGAGAAAAGAGCACTCATCTACTCTATGGTGTTTCCTATGGGGTCCAAACAGTGAGCTTGCTCAGAACAAAGGAACTCTGTTTCCTACAGACATGGACCATATCTAGTTCAACTCTGCTTAGGAAACTGACAATAACAGTAGATCCTCTTCAGTCCAATACACTGTACTTGCTGGGAACAGACGCCAGTGCTATTTGCACTGTGTATGACAATTGGAGCACAATAGTGACTCGTCTTACGAGAAAAAAATCTTGCTCGTAGGACAAAAAATTGCATGTGACTCAACTCCATTTACGACTGAGAAACAAAATCTAGCTCGCTTTACAAGAAACACACTCTACTTTTGAGAAAAGAGCACTCTTCTACTCTACTGTGTTTCCTATAGGGCCAGAACAGTGAGCTTGCTCAGAAAAAAAGAACTGTGTTTCCTACACAAACAGGCCATATCTAGTTCAACTCTGCTTAGGAAACTGACAAGAACAGTCGCTCCTGTTCAGTCCAATACACTGTACTTGCTGGAAACAGACCCCAGTGCTATTTGTCCTGTGTATGGCAATGGCAGCGCAATAGTGACTATTCTTACCATAAAAAAACTCTTGCTCGTAGGACCAGAAAGTGCATGTGATTCAACTCCATTTTGGACTGGGAAATAAACGCTAGCTCGCCTTACAAGAAACACACTCTGTTTTAGAAAAAGAGCACTCTTCTACTCTACTGTGTTTCCTAGAGAGCCAGAAGAGTGAACTTGCTCAGAACAAAAGAAATGTGCTTCCTACACACACGGCCATATCTAGTTCAATTCTGCTTAGGAACCTGACAAGAACAGTAGATCCTCTTCCGTCCAATACACTGTACTTGCTGGGAACAGAAGCCAGTGCTATTTGTCCTGTGTATGGCAATGGCAGCGCAATAGTGACGCTTCTTACCATAAAACAACTCTTGCTCGTAGGACCAGAAACGGCATGTGATTCAACTCCATTTAGGACTGGGAAACAAACGCTAGCTCGCCTTACTAGAAACACACTCTTCTTTAGAGAAAAGAGCACTCTTCTACTCTACTGTGTTTCCTATAGGGCCAGAACATTGAGCTTGCTCAGAACAAAAGAACTGTGCTTCCTACACACGGGCCATATCTAGTTCAATTCTGCTTAGGAAACTGACAAGAACAGTAGCTCCTATTCAGTCCAATACACTGTACTTGAGGGAACAGACGCGAGTGCTATTTGTACTGTGTATGGCATTTGGAGCGCAATAGTGACTCTTCTTACCAGAAGACAACTCTTGCTCGTAGGACCAAAAACTGCCTGTTACTCAACTCCATTTAGGACTGGGAAACAAACGCGAGGTTGCCTTACAAGAAACACACTCTGCTTTAGAGAAAAGAGCACTCTTCTATTCTATTGTGTTTCCTATAGGGCCAGAACAGTGAGCTTGCTCAGAACATAATAACTGTGCTTCCTACACACACGGGCCATATCTAGTTCAACTCTGCTTAGGAAACTGACAAGAACAGTAGCTCCTCTTCAGTCCGATACACTGTACTTGCTGAGAACAGACGTGAGTGCTATTTGCACTGTGTATGGCAATTGGAGCACAATAGTGACTCCTCTTACCAGAAAACAACTCTTGCTCATAGGACAAAAAACTTCATGTGACTCAACTCCATTTAGGACTGGGAAACAAACTCTAGCTCGCCTTACAAGAAGCACACTCTGCTTTTCAGAAAAGAGCACTCTTCTACTCTACTGTGTTTCCTATGGGGTATGAACAGTGAGCTTGCTCAGAACAAAAGAACTGTGCTTCCTCCGCACACGGCCATATCTTGTTCAATTCTGCTTAGGAACCTGACAAGAACAGTAGATCCACTTCAGTCCAATACACTGTACTTGCTTGGAACAGACGCAAGTGCTATTTGTACTGTGTATGGCAATGGGAGTGCAATAGTGACTTTCCTTACCAGAAAACAACTCTTTTTCGTAGGACCAGAAACTGCATGTGATTCAACTCCATTTAGGACTAGGAAACAAACGCTAGCTCGCCTTACAAGAAACACACTCTGCTTTAGAGAAAAGAGCACTCATCTACTCTACTGTGTTTCCTATAGGGCCAGAACAGTGAGCTTGCTCAGAACATAAGAACTGTGCTTCCTACACACACGGGCCATATCTAGTTCAACTCTGCTTAGGAAACTGACAAGAAGAGTAGCTCCTCTTCAGTCCGATACACTGTACTTGCTGGGAACAGAGGCGAGTGCTATTTGCACTTTGTATGGCAATGGGAGCACAATAGTGACTTTCCTTACCAGAAAACAACTCTTGCTCGTAGGACCAGAAACTGCATGTGATTCAACTCCATTTAGGACTGGGAAACAAACGCTAGCTCGCCTTACAAGACACACACTTTGCTTTTGAGAAAAGAGCACTCTTCTACTCTACTGTGTTTCCTATAGGGCCAGAACATTGAGCTTGCTCAGAACAAAAGAACTGTGCTTCCTACACACGGGCCATATCTAGTTCAATTCTGCTTAGGAAACTGACAAGAACAGTAGCTCCTATTCAGTCCAATACACTGTACTTGAGGGAACAGACGCGAGTGCTATTTGTACTGTGTATGGCATTTGGAGCGCAATAGTGACTCTTCTTACCAGAAGACAACTCTTGCTCGTAGGACCAAAAACTGCCTGTTACTCAACTCCATTTAGGACTGGGAAACAAACGCGAGGTTGCCTTACAAGAAACACACTCTGCTTTAGAGAAAAGAGCACTCTTCTATTCTATTGTGTTTCCTATAGGGCCAGAACAGTGAGCTTGCTCAGAACATAATAACTGTGCTTCCTACACACACGGGCCATATCTAGTTCAACTCTGCTTAGGAAACTGACAAGAACAGTAGCTCCTCTTCAGTCCGATACACTGTACTTGCTGAGAACAGACGTGAGTGCTATTTGCACTGTGTATGGCAATTGGAGCACAATAGTGACTCCTCTTACCAGAAAACAACTCTTGCTCATAGGACAAAAAACTTCATGTGACTCAACTCCATTTAGGACTGGGAAACAAACTCTAGCTCGCCTTACAAGAAGCACACTCTGCTTTTGAGAAAAGAGCACTCTTCTACTCTACTGTGTTTCCTATGGGGTATGAACAGTGAGCTTGCTCAGAACAAAAGAACTGTGCTTCCTCCGCACACGGCCATATCTTGTTCAATTCTGCTTAGGAACCTGACAAGAACAGTAGATCCACTTCAGTCCAATACACTGTACTTGCTTGGAACAGCCGCAAGTGCTATTTGTACTGTGTATGGCAATGGGAGTGCAATAGTGACTTTCCTTACCAGAAAACAACTCTTTTTCGTAGGACCAGAAACTGCATGTGATTCAACTCCATTTAGGACTAGGAAACAAACGCTAGCTCGCCTTACAAGAAACACACTCTGCTTTAGAGAAAAGAGCACTCATCTACTCTACTGTGTTTCCTATAGGGCCAGAACAGTGAGCTTGCTCAGAACATAAGAACTGTGCTTCCTACACACACGGGCCATATCTAGTTCAACTCTGCTTAGGAAACTGACAAGAACAGTAGCTCCTCTTCAGTCCGATACACTGTACTTGCTGGGAACAGAGGCGAGTGCTATTTGCCCTGTGTATGGCAATGGGAGCGCAATAGTGACTTTCCTTACCAGAAAACAACTCTTGCTCGTAGGACCAGAAACTGCATGTGATTCAACTCCATTTAGGACTGGGAAACAAACGCTAGCTCGCCTTACAAGACACACACTTTGCTTTTGAGAAAAGAGCACTCTTCTACTCTACTGTGTTTCCTATGGGGTCCGAACAGTGAGCTTGCTCAGAACAAAAGAACTGTGCTTCCTACACACACGGCCATATCTAGTTCAATTCTGCTTAGGAACCTGACAAGAACAGTAGATCCTCTTCAGTCCAATACACTGTACTTGCTGCGAACAGACGCCAGTGCTATTTGCCCTGTGTATGGCAATGGGAGCGCAATGGTGACTTTCCTTACCAGAAAACAACTCTTTTTCGTAGGACCAGAAACTGCATGTGATTCAACTCCATTTAGGACTAGGAAACAAACGCTAGCTCGCCTTACAAGAAACACACTCTGCTTTAGAGAAAAGAGCTCTCTTCTACTCTACTGTGTTTCCTATGGGGTCCAAACAGTGAGCTTGCTCAGAACATAATAACTGTGCTTCCTACACACACGGGCCATATCTAGTTCAACTCTGCTTAGGAAACTGACAAGAACAGTAGCTCCTATTCAGTCCAATACACTGTACTTGAGGGAACAGACGCGAGTGCTATTTGCACTGTGTATGGCATTTGGAGCGCAATAGTGACTCTTCTTACCAGAAAACAACTCTTGCTCGTAGGACCAAAAACTGCCTGTTACTCAACTCCATTTAGGACTGGGAAACACACGCGAGCTCGCCTTACAAGAAACACACTCTGCTTAAGAGAAAAGAGCACTCTTCTACTCTATTGTGTTTCCTATAGGGCCAGAACAGTGAACTTGCTCAGAACATAATAACTGTGCTTCCTACACATACGGGCCATATCTAGTTCAACTCTGCTTAGGAAACTGACAAGAACAGTAGCTCCTCTTCAGTCCGATACACTGTACTTACTGAGAACAGACGTGAGTGCTATTTGCACTGTATATGGCAATTGGAGCACAATAGTGACTCGTCTTACCAGAAAACAACTCTTGCTCATAGGACAAAAAACTGCATGTGACTCAACTCCATTTAGGACTGGGAAACAAACTCTAGCTTGCCTTACAAGAAACACACTGTGCTTTTGAGAAAAGAGCACTCTTCTACTCTACTGTGTTTCCTATGTCGTCCAAACAGTGAACTTGCTCAGAACAAAAGAACTGTGCTTCCTACACACAAGGCCATATCTAGTTCAACTCTGCTTAGGAAACTGACAAGAACAGTAGCTCCTCTTCAGTCCAATACACTGTACTTGCTGGGAACAGACGTGAGTGCTATTTGCACTGTGTATGGCAATGGGAGCGCAATAGTGACTTTCCTTACCAGAAAACAACTCTTGCTCGTAGGACCAGAAACTGCATGTGATTCAACTCCATTTAGGACTGGGAAACAAATGCTAGCTCGCTTTACATGAAACACACTCTGCTTTTGAGAAAAGAGCACTCTTCTACTCTACTGTGTTTCCTATGGTGTCCGAACAGTGAGCTTGCTCAGAACAAAAGAACTGTGCTTCCTACACACAGGGCCATATCTAGTTCAATTCTGCTTAGGAACCTGACAAGAACAGTAGCTCCTCTTCAGTCCAATACACTGTACTTGCGGGGAACAGACTCGAGTGCTATTTGCACTGTGTATGGCAATTGGAGCACAATAGTGACTTGTCTTACCAGAAAACAACTCTTGCTCGTAGGAAAAAAAACTGCATGTGACTCAAGTCCATTTAGTACTGGGAAACAAACGCTAGCTCGACTCCCAAGAAACACACTCTGCTTTTGAGGAAAGAGCACTCTTCTACTCTACTGTGTTTCCTTTGGGGTCAGAACAGTGAGCTTGCTCAGAACAAAAGAACTGTGCTTCCTACACACACGGCCATATTTAGTACAATTCTGCTTAAGAACCTGACAAGAATAGTAGGTACTCTTCAGTCCAATACACTGCACTTGCTGGGAACAGACGCCAGTGCTATTTGTCCTGTGTATGGCAATGGCAGAGCAATAGTGACTATTTTTACCAAAAAAGAACTCTTGCTCGTAGGACCAGAAACTGCATGTGATTCAACTCCATTTAGGACTGGGAAACAAACGCTAGCTCGCCTTACAAGAAACACACTCTGCTTTAGAAAAAGAGCACTCTTCTACTCTACTGTGTTTCCTACAAGGCCAGAACAGTGAGCTTGCTCAGAACAAAAGAACTGTGCTTCCCACACACGGGCCATATCTAGTTCAACTCTGCTTAGGAAACTGACAAGAACAGTAGATCCTCTTCTGTCCAATACACTGTACTTGCTAGGAACAGACGCCAGTGCTATTTGCACTGTGTATGGCAATTGGAGCACATTATTGACTCGTCTTACCAGAAAACAACTCTTGGTCATAGGACAAAAAACTGCATGTGACTCAACTCCATTTAGGACTGGGAAACAAACTCTAGCTCGCTTTACAAGAAACACACTCTGCTTTTGAGAAAAGAGCACTCTTCTACTCTACTGTGTTTCCTATAGGACCAGTACAGTGAGCTTGCTAAGAAAAAAAGAACTGTGCTTCCTACACACACGGGCCATATCTAGTTCAACTCTTCTTAGGAAACTGACAAGAACAGTAGCTCCTCTTCATTCCAATACACTGTACTTGCTGGGAACAGACGCGTGTGCTATTTGCACTGGGTATGTCAATGGGAGCACAATAGTGACTTTCCTTACCAGAAAACAACTCTTGCTCGTAGGACCAGAAACTGCATATGATTCCACTCCATTTAGTAATGGGAAACAAACGCTAGCTCGCCTTAAAAGAAACACACTCTGGTTTTGAGAAATAAACACTCTTCCACTCTACTGTGTTTCCTATGAGGTCCGAACAGTGAGCTTGCTCAGAACAAAAAATCTGTGCTTCCTACACACACGGCCATACCTAATTCAAGTCTGCTTAGGAACCTGACAAGAACAGTAGATCCTCTTCAGTCCAATACACTGTACTTGCTGCGAAAAGACGCCAGTGCTATTTGTCCTGTGTATGGCAATGGCAGCGCAATAGTGACTCTTCTTACCAGAAAACAACTCTTGCTCGTAGGACCAGAAACTGCATGTGATTCAACTCCATTTAGGACTGGGAAACAAACTCTAGCTCGCTTTACAAGATACACGCTCTGCTTTTGAGAATAGAGCACTCTTCTACTCTACTGTGTTTCCTATAGGGCCAGAAGAGTGAGCTTGCTCAGAAAAAAAGAACTGTGCTTCCTACACACATGGGCCATATCTAGTTCAATTCTGCTTAGGAAACTGAGAAGAACAGTAGCTCCTCTTCAGTCCAATACACTGTACTTGCTGGGAACAGACACGAGTGCTATTTGCAGTGTATAAGGCATTTGGATCGCAATAGTGACTCTTCTTACCAGAAAACAACTCTTGCTCGTAGGACAAAAAACTGCATGTGACTCAATTCCATTTAGGACTGGGAAACAAACGCTAGCTCGCCATGCACGAAACACCTTCTGGTTTGAGAAAAGAGCACTCTTCTACTCTACTGTGTTTCCTATGTGTTCCGAACAGTGAGCTTGCTCATAACAATAGAACTGTGCTTCCTACACACACGGCCATATCTAGTTCAAGTCTGCTTAGGAACCTGACAAGAACAGTAGATCCTCTTCAGTCCAATACACTGTACTTGCTGGGGGCAGACGCCAGTGCTATTTGTCCTGTGTCTGTCAATGGCAGCGCAATAGTGACTATTCTTACCAGAAAACAACTACCTCTCGTAGGACCAGAAACTGCATGTGATTCAACTCCATTTAAGACTGGGAAACAAACAGTAGCTCGCCTTACAAGAAAAGCACTCTGCTTTAGAGAAACGAGCACTCTTCTACTCTACTGTGTTTCCTATAGGGCCAGAACAGTGAGCTTGCTCAGAACAAAAGAACTGTGCTTCCTACACACGGGCCATATCTAGTTCAACTCTGCCTAGGAAACTGACAAAAACAGTAGATCCTCTTCAGTACAATACACTGTACTTGCTGGGAACAGACGCGAGAGCTATTTGCACTGTGTATGGCAAGGGGAGCAGAATAGTGACTTTCTTTACCAGAAAACAACTCTTGTTCTTAGGACCAGAAACTGCATGTGATTCAACTCCATTTAGGACTGGGAAACAAACGCTAGATCGCCTTACAAGAAACACACTCTGCTTTAGAGAAAAGAGCACTCATCTACTCTACTGTGTTTCCTAAAGGGCCAGAACAGTGAGCTTGCTCAGAACAAAATAACTGTGCTTCCTACGCACGGGTCATAACTAGTTCAACTCTGCTTAGGAAACTGACAAGAACAGTAGCTCCTCTTCAGTCCGATACACTGTACATGCTGGGAACAGACGCAAGTACTATTTGCACTGGGTATGGCAATGGGAGCACAATAGTGACTTTCCGTACCAGAAGACAACTCTTGCTCGTAGGAGAAGAAACTGCATGTGATTCAACTCCATTTAGCACTGGGAAACAAATGCTAGCTCACCTTACATGAAACACACTCTGTTTTTGAGAAAAGAGCACTCTTCTACTCTACTGTGTTTCCTATGGGGTCCGAACAGTGAGCTTGCTGAGAACAAAAGAACTGTGCTTCCTACACACACGGGCCATATCTAGTTCAATTCTGCTTAGTTAACTGACAAGAACAGTAGCTCCTCTTCAGTCCAATACTCTGTACTTGCGGGGAACAGATGCTAGTGCTGTTTGCACTGTGTATGGCAATTGGAGCACAATATTGACTCGTCTTACCAGAAAACAACTCTTGCTCGTAGGACAAAAAACTGCATGTGACTCAACTCCATTTAGGACTGGGAAACAAACGCTAGCTCGCCTTACAAGAAACACACTCTCCTTTTGAGAAAAGAGCACTCTTCTACTCTACTGTGTTTCTTTGTGTTCCAAACAGTGAGCTTGCTCATAACAAAAGAACTGTGCTTCCTACACACACGGCCATATCTAGTTCAAGTCTGCTTAGGAACCTGACAAGAACAGTAGATCCTCTTCAGTCCAATACACTGTACTTGCTGGGAACAGACGCCAGTGCTATTTGTCCTGTATATGGCAATGGCAGCGCAATAGTGACTCTTCTTACCAGAAAACAACAATTGCTCGTAGGACCAGAAACTGCATGTGCTTCAACTCCATTTAGGACTGGGAAACAAACTCTAGCACGCTTTACAAGAAACACACTCTGCTTTTGAGAAAAGAGCACTCTTCTACTCTACTGTGTTTCCTATAGGGCCAGAACAGTGAGCTGGCACAGAAAAAAAGAACTGTGCTTCCTACCGACACGGGCCTTATCTAGTTCAACTCTGCTTAGGAAACTGACAAGAACAGTAGCTCCTCTTCAGTCTGATACACTGTACTTGCTGGGAACAGACGCATGTGCTATTTGCACTGTGTATGGCAATGGGAGCAGAATAGTGACTTTCCTTACCAGAAAACAACTCTTGCTCGTAGGACCAGATACTGCATGTGATTCAACTCCATTTAGGACTGGGAAACAAACGCTGGCTCGCCTGACAATAAACACACTCTGATTTAGAGAAAAGAGCACTCTTCTACTCTATAGTGTTTCCTATAGGGCCAGAACAGTGAGCTTGCTCAGAACAAAAGAACTGTGCTTCCTACACACGGGCCATATCTAGTTCAACTCTGATTAGGAAACTGACAAAAACAGTAGCTCCCCTTCAGTCCAATACACTGTACTTGCGGGGAAGAGACACGAGTGCTATTTGCACTGTGTATGGCAATTGGAGCACAATAGTGACTCGTCTTACCACAAAACAACTCTTGCTCATAGGACCAAAAACTCCATGTGACTCAATTCCATTTAGGACTGGGAAACAAACGCTAGCTCGCCTTACAAGAAACACACTCTGCTTTTGAGAAAAGAGCACTCTTCTACTCTACTGTGTTTTCCATGGGGTCCGAACAGTGAACTTGCTCAGAAGAAAAGAACTGTGCTTCCTACACACAAGGCCATATCTAGTTCAATTCTGCTTAGGAACCTGACAAGAACAGTAGATCCTCTTCATTCCAATACACTGTACTTGCTGGGAACAGACGCCAGTGCTATTTGTCCTGTGTATGGCAATGGCAGCGCAATAGTGACTCTTCTTACCAGAAAACAACTCTTGCTCGTAGGACCAGAAACTGCATGTGATTCAACTCCATTTAGGACTGGGAAGCAAACTCTAGCTCGCTTTACAAGATACACACTCTGCTTTTGAGAAAAGAGCACTCTTCTACTCTACTGTGTTTCCTATAGGGCCAGAAGAGTGAGCTTGCTCAGAAAAAAAGAACTGTGCTTCCTACACACACGGGCCATATCTAGTTCAACTCTGCTTAGGAACCTGAGAAGAACAGTAGCTCCTCTTCAGTCCAATACACTGTACTTGCTGGGAACAGACGCGAGTGCTATTTGCACTGTATAAGGCATTTGGATCGCAATAGTGACTCTTCTTACCAGAAAACAACTCTTGCTCGTAGGACAAAAAACTGCATGTGACTCAATTCCATTTAGGACTGGGAAACAAACGCTGGCTCGCCTTACACGAAACACACTCTGGTTTGAGAAAAGAGCACTCTTCTACTCTACTGTGTTTCCTATGGGGTCCAAACAGTGAGCTTGCTCAGAACAAAAGAACTGTGCTTCCTACAAACATGGCCATATCTAGTTCAATTCTGCTTAGGAACCTGAGAAGAACAGTAGATCCTCTTCAGTCCAATACACTGTACTTGCTGGGAACAGACGCCAGTGCTATTTGTCCTGTGTATGGTAATGGCAGCGCAATAGTGACTCTTCTTACCAGAAAACAACACTTGCTCGTAGGACCAGAAACTGCATGTTATTCAACTCCATTTCGGACTGGGAAACAAACGCTAGCTCGCCTTACAAGAAACACACTCTGCTTTAGACTAAAGAGCACTCTTCTACTCTACTGTGTTTCCTATAGGGCCAGGACAGTGAGCTTGCTCAGAACAAAATAACTGTGCTTCCTACACACGGGCCATATCTAGTAAAACTCTGCTTAGGAAACTGACTAGAAGAATAGCTCCTCTTCAGTCCAATACACTGTACTTGCGGGGAACAGTCGCGAGTGCTATTTGCACTGTGTATGGCAATTGGAGCTCAATATTTACTCGTCTTACCAGAAAACAACTCTTGCTCGTAGGACAAAAAACTGCATGTGACACAACTCCATTTAGGACTGGGAAACAAACGCTAGCTCGCCTTACAAGAAACATACTCTGCTTTTGAGAAAAGAGCACTCTTCTACTCTACTGTGTTTCCTATGTGTTCCGAACAGTGAGATTGCTCATAACAATAGAACTGTGCTTCCTACACACACGGCCATTTCTAGTTCAAGTCTGCTTAGGAACCTGACAAGAACAGTAGATCCTCTTCAGTCCAATACACTGTACTTGCTGGGGGCAGACGCCAGTGCTATTTGTCCTGTGTCTGGCAATGGCAACGCAATAGTGACTATTCTTACCAGAAAACAACTCCCTCTCGTAGGACCAGAAACTGCATGTGATTCAACTCCATTTAGGACTGGGAAACAAACGGTAGCTCGCCTTACAAGAAAAGCACTCTGCTTTAGAGAAACGAGCACTCTTCTACTCTACTGTGTTTCCTATAGGGCCAGAACAGTGAGATTGCTCAGAACAAAAGAACTGTGCTTCCTACACTCGGGCCATATCTAGTTCAACTCTGCCTAGGAAACTGACAAAAACAGTAGATCCTCTTCAGTCCAATACACTGTACTTGCTGGGAACAGACGCGAGAGCTATTTGCACTGTGTATGGCAAGGGGAGCTGAATAGTGACTTTCTTTACCAGAAAAAAACTCTTGCTCTTAGGACCAGAAACTGCATGTGATTCAACTCCATTTAGGACTGGGAAACAAACGCTAGATCGCCTTACAAGAAACACACTCTGCTTTAGAGAAAAGAGCACTCTTCTACTCTACTGTGTTTCCTAATAGGCCAGAACAGTGAGCTTGCTCAGAACAAAATAACTGTGCTTCCTACACACGGGCCATAACTAGTTCAACTCTGCTTAGGAAACTGACAAGAACAGTAGCTCCTCTTCAGTCCGATACACTGTACATGCTGGGAACAGACGCAAGTACTATTTGCACTGTGTATGGCAATGGGAGCGCAATAGTGACTTTCCTTACCAGAAGACAACTCTTGCTCGTAGGAGAAGAAACTGCATGTGATTCAACTCCATTTAGGACTGGGAAACAAATGCTAGCTCACCTTACGTGAAACACACTCTGTTTTTGAGAAAAGAGCACTCTTCTACTCTACTGTGTTTCCTAAGGGGTCCGAACAGTGAGCTTGCTGAGAACAAAAGAACTGTGCTTCCTACACACACGGGCCATATCTAGTTCAATTCTGCTTAGTTAACTGGCAAGAACAGTAGCTCCTCTTCAGTCCAATACTCTGTACTTGCGGGGAATAGATGCGAGTGCTGTTTGCACTGTGTATGGCAAATGGAGCACAATATTGACTCGTCTTACCAGAAAACAACTCTTGCTCGTAGGACAAAAAACTGCATGTGACTCAACTCCATTTAGGACTGGGAAACAAACGCTAGCTCGCCTTACAAGAAACACACTCTGTTTTTGAGAAAAGAGCACTCTTCTACTCTACTGTGTTTCTTTGTGTTCCAAACAGTGAGCTTGCTCATAACAAAAGAACTGTGCTTCCTACACACACGGCCATATCTAGTTCAAGTCTGCTTAGGAACCTGACAAGAACAGTAGATCCTCTTCAGTCCAATACACTGTACTTGCTGGGAACAGACGCCAGTGCTATTTGTCCTGTGTATGGCAATGGCAGCGCAATAGTGACTATTCTTACCAGAAAACAACTCTTGCTCGTAGGACCAGAAACTGCATGTGCTTCAACTCCATTTAGGACTGGGAAACAAACTCTAGCACGCTTTACAAGAAACACACTCTGCTTTTGAGAAAAGAGCACTAGTCTACTCTACTGTGTTTCCTATAGGGCCAGAACAGTGAGCTTGCACAGAAAAAAAGAACTGTGCTTCCTACCGACACGGGCCTTATCTAGTTCAACTCTGCTTAGGAAACTGACAAGAACAGTAGCTCCTCTTCAGTCTGATACACTGTACTTGCTGGGAAAAGACGCATGTGCTATTTGCACTGTGTATGGCAATGGGAGCACAATAGTGACTTTCCTTACCAGAAAACAACTCTTGCTCGTAGGACCAGATACTGCATGTGATTCAACTCCATTTAGGACTGGGAACCAAACGCTAGCTCGCCTTACAAGACACACACTCTGATTTAGAGAAAAGAGCACTCTTCTACTCTATAGTGTTTCCTATAGGGCCAGAACAGTGAGCTTGCTCAGAACAAAATAACTGTGCTTCCTACACACGGGCCATATCTAGTTCAACTCTGCTTAGGATACTGACAAAAAAAGTAGCTCCTCTTCAGTCCAATACACTGTACTTGCGGGGAAGAGACACGAGTGCTATTTGTACTGTGTATGGCAATTGGAGCACAATAGTGACTTGTCTTACCACAAAACAACTCTTGCTCATAGGACCAAAAACTCCATGTGACTCAATTCCATTTAGGACTGGGAAACAAACGCTAGCTCGCCTTACAAGAAACACACTCTGCTTTTGAGAAAAGAGCACTCTTCTACTCTACTGTGTTTCCCATGGGGTCCGAACAGTGAACTTGCTCAGAACAAAAGAACTGTGCTTCCTACACACAAGGCCATATCTAGTTCAATTCTGCTTAGGAACCTGACAAGAACAGTAGATCCTCTTCATTCCAATACACTGTACTTGCTGGGAACAGACGCCAGTGCTATTTGTCCTGTGTATGGCAATGGCAGCGCAATAGTGACTCTTCTTACCAGAAAACAACTCTTGAACGTAGGACCAGAAACTGCATGTGATTCAACTCCATTTAGGACTGGGAAACAAACTCTAGCTCGCTTTACAAGATACACACTCTGCTTTTGAGAAAAGAGCACTCTTCTACTCTACTGTGTTTCCTACAGGGCCAGAAGAGTGAGCTTGCTCAGAAAAAAAGAACTGTGCTTCCTACACACACGGGCCATATCTAGTTCAACTCTGCTTAGGAACCTGAGAAGAACAGTAGCTCCTCTTCAGTCCAATACACTGTACTTGCTGGGAACAGACGCGAGTGCTATTTGCACTGTATAAGGCATTTGGATCGCAATAGTGACTCTTCTTACCAGAAAACAACTCTTGCTCGTAGGACAAAAAACTGCATGTGACTCAATTCCATTTAGGACTGGGAAACAAACGCTGGCTCGCCTTACACGAAACACACTCTGGTTTGAGAAAAGAGCACTCTTCTACTCTACTGTGTTTCCTATGGGGTCCAAACAGTGAGCTTGCTCAGAACAAAAGAACTGTGCTTCCTACAAACATGGCCATATCTAGTTCAATTCTGCTTAGGAACCTGAGAAGAACAGTAGATCCTCTTCAGTCCAATACACTGTACTTGCTGGGAACAGACGCCAGTGCTATTTGTCCTGTGTATGGTAATGGCAGCGCAATAGTGACTCTTCTTACCAGAAAACAACACTTGCTCGTAGGACCAGAAACTGCATGTTATTCAACTCCATTTCGGACTGGGAAACAAACGCTAGCTCGCCTTACAAGAAACACACTCTGCTTTAGACTAAAGAGCACTCTTCTACTCTACTGTGTTTCCTATAGGGCCAGGACAGTGAGCTTGCTCAGAACAAAATAACTGTGCTTCCTACACACGGGCCATATCTAGTAAAACTCTGCTTAGGAAACTGACTAGAAGAATAGCTCCTCTTCAGTCCAATACACTGTACTTGCGGGGAACAGTCGCGAGTGCTATTTGCACTGTGTATGGCAATTGGAGCTCAATATTTACTCGTCTTACCAGAAAACAACTCTTGCTCGTAGGACAAAAAACTGCATGTGACACAACTCCATTTAGGACTGGGAAACAAACGCTAGCTCGCCTTACAAGAAACATACTCTGCTTTTGAGAAAAGAGCACTCTTCTACTCTACTGTGTTTCCTATGTGTTCCGAACAGTGAGATTGCTCATAACAATAGAACTGTGCTTCCTACACACACGGCCATTTCTAGTTCAAGTCTGCTTAGGAACCTGACAAGAACAGTAGATCCTCTTCAGTCCAATACACTGTACTTGCTGGGGGCAGACGCCAGTGCTATTTGTCCTGTGTCTGGCAATGGCAACGCAATAGTGACTATTCTTACCAGAAAACAACTCCCTCTCGTAGGACCAGAAACTGCATGTGATTCAACTCCATTTAGGACTGGGAAACAAACGGTAGCTCGCCTTACAAGAAAAGCACTCTGCTTTAGAGAAACGAGCACTCTTCTACTCTACTGTGTTTCCTATAGGGCCAGAACAGTGAGATTGCTCAGAACAAAAGAACTGTGCTTCCTACACTCGGGCCATATCTAGTTCAACTCTGCCTAGGAAACTGACAAAAACAGTAGATCCTCTTCAGTCCAATACACTGTACTTGCTGGGAACAGACGCGAGAGCTATTTGCACTGTGTATGGCAAGGGGAGCTGAATAGTGACTTTCTTTACCAGAAAAAAACTCTTGCTCTTAGGACCAGAAACTGCATGTGATTCAACTCCATTTAGGACTGGGAAACAAACGCTAGATCGCCTTACAAGAAACACACTCTGCTTTAGAGAAAAGAGCACTCTTCTACTCTACTGTGTTTCCTAATAGGCCAGAACAGTGAGCTTGCTCAGAACAAAATAACTGTGCTTCCTACACACGGGCCATAACTAGTTCAACTCTGCTTAGGAAACTGACAAGAACAGTAGCTCCTCTTCAGTCCGATACACTGTACATGCTGGGAACAGACGCAAGTACTATTTGCACTGTGTATGGCAATGGGAGCGCAATAGTGACTTTCCTTACCAGAAGACAACTCTTGCTCGTAGGAGAAGAAACTGCATGTGATTCAACTCCATTTAGGACTGGGAAACAAATGCTAGCTCACCTTACGTGAAACACACTCTGTTTTTGAGAAAAGAGCACTCTTCTACTCTACTGTGTTTCCTAAGGGGTCCGAACAGTGAGCTTGCTCAGAACAAAAGAACTGTGCTTCCTACACACACGGGCCATATCTAGTTCAATTCTGCTTAGTTAACTGGCAAGAACAGTAGCTCCTCTTCAGTCCAATACTCTGTACTTGCGGGGAATAGATGCGAGTGCTGTTTGCACTGTGTATGGCAAATGGAGCACAATATTGACTCGTCTTACCAGAAAACAACTCTTGCTCGTAGGACAAAAAACTGCATGTGACTCAACTCCATTTAGGACTGGGAAACAAACGCTAGCTCGCCTTACAAGAAACACACTCTGTTTTTGAGAAAAGAGCACTCTTCTACTCTACTGTGTTTCTTTGTGTTCCAAACAGTGAGCTTGCTCATAACAAAAGAACTGTGCTTCCTACACACACGGCCATATCTAGTTCAAGTCTGCTTAGGAACCTGACAAGAACAGTAGATCCTCTTCAGTCCAATACACTGTACTTGCTGGGAACAGACGCCAGTGCTATTTGTCCTGTGTATGGCAATGGCAGCGCAATAGTGACTATTCTTACCAGAAAACAACTCTTGCTCGTAGGACCAGAAACTGCATGTGCTTCAACTCCATTTAGGACTGGGAAACAAACTCTAGCACGCTTTACAAGAAACACACTCTGCTTTTGAGAAAAGAGCACTAGTCTACTCTACTGTGTTTCCTATAGGGCCAGAACAGTGAGCTTGCACAGAAAAAAAGAACTGTGCTTCCTACCGACACGGGCCTTATCTAGTTCAACTCTGCTTAGGAAACTGACAAGAACAGTAGCTCCTCTTCAGTCTGATACACTGTACTTGCTGGGAAAAGACGCATGTGCTATTTGCACTGTGTATGGCAATGGGAGCACAATAGTGACTTTCCTTACCAGAAAACAACTCTTGCTCGTAGGACCAGATACTGCATGTGATTCAACTCCATTTAGGACTGGGAACCAAACGCTAGCTCGCCTTACAAGACACACACTCTGATTTAGAGAAAAGAGCACTCTTCTACTCTATAGTGTTTCCTATAGGGCCAGAACAGTGAGCTTGCTCAGAACAAAATAACTGTGCTTCCTACACACGGGCCATATCTAGTTCAACTCTGCTTAGGATACTGACAAAAAAAGTAGCTCCTCTTCAGTCCAATACACTGTACTTGCGGGGAAGAGACACGAGTGCTATTTGTACTGTGTATGGCAATTGGAGCACAATAGTGACTTGTCTTACCACAAAACAACTCTTGCTCATAGGACCAAAAACTCCATGTGACTCAATTCCATTTAGGACTGGGAAACAAACGCTAGCTCGCCTTACAAGAAACACACTCTGCTTTTGAGAAAAGAGCACTCTTCTACTCTACTGTGTTTCCCATGGGGTCCGAACAGTGAACTTGCTCAGAACAAAAGAACTGTGCTTCCTACACACAAGGCCATATCTAGTTCAATTCTGCTTAGGAACCTGACAAGAACAGTAGATCCTCTTCATTCCAATACACTGTACTTGCTGGGAACAGACGCCAGTGCTATTTGTCCTGTGTATGGCAATGGCAGCGCAATAGTGACTCTTCTTACCAGAAAACAACTCTTGAACGTAGGACCAGAAACTGCATGTGATTCAACTCCATTTAGGACTGGGAAACAAACTCTAGCTCGCTTTACAAGATACACACTCTGCTTTTGAGAAAAGAGCACTCTTCTACTCTACTGTGTTTCCTACAGGGCCAGAAGAGTGAGCTTGCTCAGAAAAAAAGAACTGTGCTTCCTACACACACGGGCCATATCTAGTTCAACTCTGCTTAGGAACCTGAGAAGAACAGTAGCTCCTCTTCAGTCCAATACACTGTACTTGCTGGGAACAGACGCGAGTGCTATTTGCACTGTATAAGGCATTTGGATCGCAATAGTGACTCTTCTTACCAGAAAACAACTCTTGCTCGTAGGACAAAAAACTGCATGTGACTCAATTCCATTTAGGACTGGGAAACAAACGCTAGCTCGCCTTACACGAAACACACTCTGTTTTGAGAAAAGAGCACTCTTCTACTCTACTGTGTTTCCTATGGGGTCCAAACAGTGAGCTTGCTCAGAACAAAAGAACTGTGCTTCCTACAAACATGGCCATATCTAGTTCAATTCTGCTTCGGAACCTGACAAGAACAGTAGATCCTCTTCAGTCCAATACAATGTACTTGCTGGGAACAGACGCCAGTGCTATTTGTCCTGTGTATGGTAATGGCAGCGCAATAGTGACTCTTCTTACCAGAAAACAACACTTGCTCGTAGGACCAGAAACTGCATGTTATTCAACTCCATTTCGGACTGGGAAACAAACGCTAGCTCGCCTTACAAGAAACACTCTCTGCTTTAGACAAAAGAGCACTCTTCTACTCTACTGTGTTTCCTATAGGGCCAGAACAGTGAGCTTGCTCAGAACAAAATAACTGTGGTTCCTACACACGGGCCATAACTAGTTCAACTCTGGTTAGGAAATTGACAAGAACAGTAGCTCCTCTTCAGTCCGATACACTGTACTTGCTGGGAACAGACGCGAGTACTATTTGCACTATGTATGGCAATGGGAGCTCAATAGTGACTTTCCTTACCAGAAAACAACTCTTGCTCATAGGACCAGAAACTGCATGTGATTCAACTCCATTTAGGACTGGGAAACAAATGCTAGCTCGCCTTACATGAAACACACTCTGCTTTTGAGAAAAGAGCACTCTTCTACTCTACTGTGTTTCCTATGTTGTCCGAACAGTGAGCTTGCTCAGTACAAAAGAACTGTGCTTCCTACACACACGGGCCATATCTAGTAAAACTCTGCTTAGGAAACTGACTAGAACAGTAGCTCCTCTTCAGTCCAATACACTGTACTTGCGGGGAACAGTCGCGAGTTCTATTTGCACTGTGTATGGCAATTGGAGCTCAATATTTACTCGTCTTAAGAGAAAACAACTCTTGCTCGTAGGACAAAAAACTGCATGTGACACAACTCCATTTAGGACTGGGAAACAAATGCTAGCTCGCCTTACTAGAAACAAACTCTGCTTTTGAGAAAAGAGCACTCTTCTACTCTACTGTGTTTCCTATGTGTTCCGAACAGTGAGGTTGCTCATAACAAAGAACTGTGCTTCCTACACACACGGCCATATCTAGTTCAAGTCTGCTTAGGAACCTGACAAGAACAGTAGATCCTCTTCAGTCCAATACACTGTACTTGCTGGGGGCAGACGCCAGTGCTATTTGTCCTGTGTCTGGCAATGGCAGCACAATAGTGACTATTCTTACCAGAAAACAACTCCCTTTCATAGGACCAGAAACTGCATGTGATTCAACTCCATTTAGGACTGGGAAACAAATGGTAGCTCGCCTTACAAGAAAAGCACTCTGATTTAGAGAAACGAGCACTCTTCTACTCTACTGTGTTTCCTATAGGGCCAGAACAGTGAGCTTGCTCAGAACAAAAGAACTGTGCTTCCTACACACGGGCCATATCTAGTTCAACTCTGCCTAGGAAACTGACAAAAACAGTAGATCCTCTTCAGTCCAATACACTGTACTTGCTGGGAACAGACGCGAGAGCTATTTGCACTGTGTATGGCAAGGGGATCAGAATAGTGACTTTCTTTACCAGAAAACAACTCTTGGTCTTAGGACCAGAAACTGCATGTGATTCAACTCCATTTAGGACTGGGAAACAAACTCTAGATCGCCTTACAAGAAACACACTCTGCTTTAGAGAAAAGAGCACTCTTCTACTCTACTGTGTTTCCTATAGGGCCAGAAAAGTGAGCTTGCTCAGAACAAAATAACTGTGCTTCCTACACACGGGCCATAACTAGTTCAACTCTGCTTAGGAAACTGACAAGAACAGTAGCTCCTCTTCAGTCCGATACACTGTACATGCTGGGAACAGACGCAAGTACTATTTGCACTGTGTATGGCAATGGGAGCGCAATAGTGACTTTCCTTACCAGAAGACAACTCTTGCTTGTAGGAGAAGAAACTGCATGTGATTCAACTCCATTTAGGACTGGGAAACAAATGCTGGCTCACCTTACATGAAACACACTCTGTTTTTGAGAAAAGAGCACTCTTCTACTCTACTGTGTTATCTATGGTGTCTGAACAGTGAGCTTGCTCAGAACAAAAGAACTGTGCTTCCTACACACACGGGCCATATCTAGTTCAATTCTGCTTAGTTAACTGACAAGAACAGTAGCTCCTCTTCAGTCCAATACTCTGTACTTGCGGGGAACAGATGCGAGTGCTGTTTGCACTGTGTATGGCAATTGGAGCACAATATTGACTCGTCTTACCAGAAAACAACTCTTGCTCGTAGGACAAAAAACTGCATGTGACTCAACTCCATTTAGGACTGGGAAACAAACGCTAGCTCGCCTTACAAGAAACACACTCTGCTTTTGAGAAAAGAGCACTCTTCTACTCTACTGTGTTTCCTATGTGTTCCAAACAGTGAGCTTGCTCATAACAAAAGAACTGTGCTTCCTACACACACGGCCATATCTATTTCAAGTCTGCTTAGGAACCTGACAAGAACAGTAGATCCTCTTCAGTCCAATACACTGTACTTGCTGGGAACAGACGCCAGTGCTATTTGTCCTGTGTATGGCAATGGCAGCGCAATAGTGACTCTTCTTACCAGAAAACAACTCTTGCTCGTAGGACCAGAAACTGCATGTGCTTCAACTCCATTTAGGACTGGGAAACAAACTCTAGCTCGCTTTACAAGAAACACACTCTGCTTTTGAGAAAAGAGCACTCTTCTACTCTACTGTGTTTCCTATAAGGCCAGAACAGTGAGCTTGCTCAGAAAAAAAGAACTGTGCTTCCTACCCACACGGGCCTTATCTAGTTCAACTCTGCTTAGGAAACTGACAAGAACAGTAGCTCCTCTTCAGTCTGATACACTGTACTTGCTGGGAACAGACGCATGTGCTATTTGCACTGTGTATGGCAATGGGAGCGCAATAGTGACTTTCCTTACCAGAAAAGAACTCTTGCTCGTAGGACCAGATACTGCATGTGATCCAACTCCATTTAGGACTGGGAAACAAACGCTGGCTCGCCTGACAATAAACACACTCTGATTTAGAGAAAAGAGCACTCCTCTACTCTATAGTGTTTCCTATAGGGCCAGAACAGTGAGCTTGCTCAGAACAAAAGAACTGTGCTTCCTACACACGGGCCATATCTAGTTCAACTCTGCTTAGGAAACTGACAAAAACAGTAGCTCCTCTTCAGTCCAATACACTGTACTTGCGGGAAAGAGACACGAGTGCTATTTGCACTGTGTATGGCAATTGGAGCACAATAGTGACTCGTCTTACCACAAAACAACTCTTGCTCATAGGACCAAAAACTCCATGTGACTCAATTCCATTTAGGACTGGGAAACAAATGCTAGCTCGCCTTACAAGAAACACACTCTGCTTTTGAGAAAAGAGCACTCTTCTACTCTACTGTGTTTCCCATGGGGTCCGAACAGTGAACTTGCTCAGAACAAAAGAACTGTGCTTCCTACACACAAGGCCATATCTAGTTCAATTCTGCTTAGGAACCTGACAAGAACAGTAGATCCTCTTCAGTCCAATACACTGTACTTGCTGGGAACAGACGCCAGTGCTATTTGTCCTGTGTATGGCAATGGCAGCGCAATAGTGACTCTTCTTACCAGAAAACAACTCTTGCTCGTAGGACCAGAAACTGCATGTGATTCAACTCCATTTAGGACTGGGAAACAAACTCTAGCTCGCTTTACAAGATACACACTCTGCTTTTGAGAAAAGAGCACTCTTCTACTCTACTGTGTTTCCTATAGGGCCAGAAGAGTGAGCTTGCTCAGAAAAAAAGAACTGTGCTTCCTACACACACGGGCCATATCTAGTTCAACTCTGCTTAGGAACCTGAGAAGAACAGTAGCTCCTCTTCAGTCCAATACACTGTACTTGCTGGGAACAGACGCGAGTGCTATTTGCACTGTATAAGGCATTTGGATCGCAATAGTGACTCTTCTTACCAGAAAACAACTCTTGCTCGTAGGACAAAAAACTGCATGTGACTCAATTCCATTTAGGACTGGGAAACAAACGCTGGCTCGCCTTACACGAAACACACTCTGGTTTGAGAAAAGAGCACTCTTCTACTCTACTGTGTTTCCTATGGGGTCCAAACAGTGAGCTTGCTCAGAACAAAAGAACTGTGCTTCCTACAAACATGGCCATATCTAGTTCAATTCTGCTTAGGAACCTGAGAAGAACAGTAGATCCTCTTCAGTCCAATACACTGTACTTGCTGGGAACAGACGCCAGTGCTATTTGTCCTGTGTATGGTAATGGCAGCGCAATAGTGACTCTTCTTACCAGAAAACAACACTTGCTCGTAGGACCAGAAACTGCATGTTATTCAACTCCATTTCGGACTGGGAAACAAACGCTAGCTCGCCTTACAAGAAACACACTCTGCTTTAGACTAAAGAGCACTCTTCTACTCTACTGTGTTTCCTATAGGGCCAGGACAGTGAGCTTGCTCAGAACAAAATAACTGTGCTTCCTACACACGGGCCATATCTAGTAAAACTCTGCTTAGGAAACTGACTAGAAGAATAGCTCCTCTTCAGTCCAATACACTGTACTTGCGGGGAACAGTCGCGAGTGCTATTTGCACTGTGTATGGCAATTGGAGCTCAATATTTACTCGTCTTACCAGAAAACAACTCTTGCTCGTAGGACAAAAAACTGCATGTGACACAACTCCATTTAGGACTGGGAAACAAACGCTAGCTCGCCTTACAAGAAACATACTCTGCTTTTGAGAAAAGAGCACTCTTCTACTCTACTGTGTTTCCTATGTGTTCCGAACAGTGAGATTGCTCATAACAATAGAACTGTGCTTCCTACACACACGGCCATTTCTAGTTCAAGTCTGCTTAGGAACCTGACAAGAACAGTAGATCCTCTTCAGTCCAATACACTGTACTTGCTGGGGGCAGACGCCAGTGCTATTTGTCCTGTGTCTGGCAATGGCAACGCAATAGTGACTATTCTTACCAGAAAACAACTCCCTCTCGTAGGACCAGAAACTGCATGTGATTCAACTCCATTTAGGACTGGGAAACAAACGGTAGCTCGCCTTACAAGAAAAGCACTCTGCTTTAGAGAAACGAGCACTCTTCTACTCTACTGTGTTTCCTATAGGGCCAGAACAGTGAGATTGCTCAGAACAAAAGAACTGTGCTTCCTACACTCGGGCCATATCTAGTTCAACTCTGCCTAGGAAACTGACAAAAACAGTAGATCCTCTTCAGTCCAATACACTGTACTTGCTGGGAACAGACGCGAGAGCTATTTGCACTGTGTATGGCAAGGGGAGCTGAATAGTGACTTTCTTTACCAGAAAAAAACTCTTGCTCTTAGGACCAGAAACTGCATGTGATTCAACTCCATTTAGGACTGGGAAACAAACGCTAGATCGCCTTACAAGAAACACACTCTGCTTTAGAGAAAAGAGCACTCTTCTACTCTACTGTGTTTCCTAATAGGCCAGAACAGTGAGCTTGCTCAGAACAAAATAACTGTGCTTCCTACACACGGGCCATAACTAGTTCAACTCTGCTTAGGAAACTGACAAGAACAGTAGCTCCTCTTCAGTCCGATACACTGTACATGCTGGGAACAGACGCAAGTACTATTTGCACTGTGTATGGCAATGGGAGCGCAATAGTGACTTTCCTTACCAGAAGACAACTCTTGCTCGTAGGAGAAGAAACTGCATGTGATTCAACTCCATTTAGGACTGGGAAACAAATGCTAGCTCACCTTACGTGAAACACACTCTGTTTTTGAGAAAAGAGCACTCTTCTACTCTACTGTGTTTCCTAAGGGGTCCGAACAGTGAGCTTGCTCAGAACAAAAGAACTGTGCTTCCTACACACACGGGCCATATCTAGTTCAATTCTGCTTAGTTAACTGGCAAGAACAGTAGCTCCTCTTCAGTCCAATACTCTGTACTTGCGGGGAATAGATGCGAGTGCTGTTTGCACTGTGTATGGCAAATGGAGCACAATATTGACTCGTCTTACCAGAAAACAACTCTTGCTCGTAGGACAAAAAACTGCATGTGACTCAACTCCATTTAGGACTGGGAAACAAACGCTAGCTCGCCTTACAAGAAACACACTCTGTTTTTGAGAAAAGAGCACTCTTCTACTCTACTGTGTTTCTTTGTGTTCCAAACAGTGAGCTTGCTCATAACAAAAGAACTGTGCTTCCTACACACACGGCCATATCTAGTTCAAGTCTGCTTAGGAACCTGACAAGAACAGTAGATCCTCTTCAGTCCAATACACTGTACTTGCTGGGAACAGACGCCAGTGCTATTTGTCCTGTGTATGGCAATGGCAGCGCAATAGTGACTATTCTTACCAGAAAACAACTCTTGCTCGTAGGACCAGAAACTGCATGTGCTTCAACTCCATTTAGGACTGGGAAACAAACTCTAGCACGCTTTACAAGAAACACACTCTGCTTTTGAGAAAAGAGCACTAGTCTACTCTACTGTGTTTCCTATAGGGCCAGAACAGTGAGCTTGCACAGAAAAAAAGAACTGTGCTTCCTACCGACACGGGCCTTATCTAGTTCAACTCTGCTTAGGAAACTGACAAGAACAGTAGCTCCTCTTCAGTCTGATACACTGTACTTGCTGGGAAAAGACGCATGTGCTATTTGCACTGTGTATGGCAATGGGAGCACAATAGTGACTTTCCTTACCAGAAAACAACTCTTGCTCGTAGGACCAGATACTGCATGTGATTCAACTCCATTTAGGACTGGGAACCAAACGCTAGCTCGCCTTACAAGACACACACTCTGATTTAGAGAAAAGAGCACTCTTCTACTCTATAGTGTTTCCTATAGGGCCAGAACAGTGAGCTTGCTCAGAACAAAATAACTGTGCTTCCTACACACGGGCCATATCTAGTTCAACTCTGCTTAGGATACTGACAAAAAAAGTAGCTCCTCTTCAGTCCAATACACTGTACTTGCGGGGAAGAGACACGAGTGCTATTTGTACTGTGTATGGCAATTGGAGCACAATAGTGACTTGTCTTACCACAAAACAACTCTTGCTCATAGGACCAAAAACTCCATGTGACTCAATTCCATTTAGGACTGGGAAACAAACGCTAGCTCGCCTTACAAGAAACACACTCTGCTTTTGAGAAAAGAGCACTCTTCTACTCTACTGTGTTTCCCATGGGGTCCGAACAGTGAACTTGCTCAGAACAAAAGAACTGTGCTTCCTACACACAAGGCCATATCTAGTTCAATTCTGCTTAGGAACCTGACAAGAACAGTAGATCCTCTTCATTCCAATACACTGTACTTGCTGGGAACAGACGCCAGTGCTATTTGTCCTGTGTATGGCAATGGCAGCGCAATAGTGACTCTTCTTACCAGAAAACAACTCTTGAACGTAGGACCAGAAACTGCATGTGATTCAACTCCATTTAGGACTGGGAAACAAACTCTAGCTCGCTTTACAAGATACACACTCTGCTTTTGAGAAAAGAGCACTCTTCTACTCTACTGTGTTTCCTACAGGGCCAGAAGAGTGAGCTTGCTCAGAAAAAAAGAACTGTGCTTCCTACACACACGGGCCATATCTAGTTCAACTCTGCTTAGGAACCTGAGAAGAACAGTAGCTCCTCTTCAGTCCAATACACTGTACTTGCTGGGAACAGACGCGAGTGCTATTTGCACTGTATAAGGCATTTGGATCGCAATAGTGACTCTTCTTACCAGAAAACAACTCTTGCTCGTAGGACAAAAAACTGCATGTGACTCAATTCCATTTAGGACTGGGAAACAAACGCTAGCTCGCCTTACACGAAACACACTCTGTTTTGAGAAAAGAGCACTCTTCTACTCTACTGTGTTTCCTATGGGGTCCAAACAGTGAGCTTGCTCAGAACAAAAGAACTGTGCTTCCTACAAACATGGCCATATCTAGTTCAATTCTGCTTCGGAACCTGACAAGAACAGTAGATCCTCTTCAGTCCAATACAATGTACTTGCTGGGAACAGACGCCAGTGCTATTTGTCCTGTGTATGGTAATGGCAGCGCAATAGTGACTCTTCTTACCAGAAAACAACACTTGCTCGTAGGACCAGAAACTGCATGTTATTCAACTCCATTTCGGACTGGGAAACAAACGCTAGCTCGCCTTACAAGAAACACTCTCTGCTTTAGACAAAAGAGCACTCTTCTACTCTACTGTGTTTCCTATAGGGCCAGAACAGTGAGCTTGCTCAGAACAAAATAACTGTGGTTCCTACACACGGGCCATAACTAGTTCAACTCTGGTTAGGAAATTGACAAGAACAGTAGCTCCTCTTCAGTCCGATACACTGTACTTGCTGGGAACAGACGCGAGTACTATTTGCACTATGTATGGCAATGGGAGCTCAATAGTGACTTTCCTTACCAGAAAACAACTCTTGCTCATAGGACCAGAAACTGCATGTGATTCAACTCCATTTAGGACTGGGAAACAAATGCTAGCTCGCCTTACATGAAACACACTCTGCTTTTGAGAAAAGAGCACTCTTCTACTCTACTGTGTTTCCTATGTTGTCCGAACAGTGAGCTTGCTCAGTACAAAAGAACTGTGCTTCCTACACACACGGGCCATATCTAGTAAAACTCTGCTTAGGAAACTGACTAGAACAGTAGCTCCTCTTCAGTCCAATACACTGTACTTGCGGGGAACAGTCGCGAGTTCTATTTGCACTGTGTATGGCAATTGGAGCTCAATATTTACTCGTCTTAAGAGAAAACAACTCTTGCTCGTAGGACAAAAAACTGCATGTGACACAACTCCATTTAGGACTGGGAAACAAATGCTAGCTCGCCTTACTAGAAACAAACTCTGCTTTTGAGAAAAGAGCACTCTTCTACTCTACTGTGTTTCCTATGTGTTCCGAACAGTGAGGTTGCTCATAACAAAAGAACTGTGCTTCCTACACACACGGCCATATCTAGTTCAAGTCTGCTTAGGAACCTGACAAGAACAGTAGATCCTCTTCAGTCCAATACACTGTACTTGCTGGGGGCAGACGCCAGTGCTATTTGTCCTGTGTCTGGCAATGGCAGCACAATAGTGACTATTCTTACCAGAAAACAACTCCCTTTCATAGGACCAGAAACTGCATGTGATTCAACTCCATTTAGGACTGGGAAACAAACGGTAGCTCGCCTTACAAGAAAAGCACTCTGATTTAGAGAAACGAGCACTCTTCTACTCTACTGTGTTTCCTATAGGGCCAGAACAGTGAGCTTGCTCAGAACAAAAGAACTGTGCTTCCTACACACGGGCCATATCTAGTTCAACTCTGCCTAGGAAACTGACAAAAACAGTAGATCCTCTTCAGTCCAATACACTGTACTTGCTGGGAACAGACGCGAGAGCTATTTGCACTGTGTATGGCAAGGGGATCAGAATAGTGACTTTCTTTACCAGAAAACAACTCTTGGTCTTAGGACCAGAAACTGCATGTGATTCAACTCCATTTAGGACTGGGAAACAAACTCTAGATCGCCTTACAAGAAACACACTCTGCTTTAGAGAAAAGAGCACTCTTCTACTCTACTGTGTTTCCTATAGGGCCAGAAAAGTGAGCTTGCTCAGAACAAAATAACTGTGCTTCCTACACACGGGCCATAACTAGTTCAACTCTGCTTAGGAAACTGACAAGAACAGTAGCTCCTCTTCAGTCCGATACACTGTACATGCTGGGAACAGACGCAAGTACTATTTGCACTGTGTATGGCAATGGGAGCGCAATAGTGACTTTCCTTACCAGAAGACAACTCTTGCTTGTAGGAGAAGAAACTGCATGTGATTCAACTCCATTTAGGACTGGGAAACAAATGCTGGCTCACCTTACATGAAACACACTCTGTTTTTGAGAAAAGAGCACTCTTCTACTCTACTGTGTTATCTATGGTGTCTGAACAGTGAGCTTGCTCAGAACAAAAGAACTGTGCTTCCTACACACACGGGCCATATCTAGTTCAATTCTGCTTAGTTAACTGACAAGAACAGTAGCTCCTCTTCAGTCCAATACTCTGTACTTGCGGGGAACAGATGCGAGTGCTGTTTGCACTGTGTATGGCAATTGGAGCACAATATTGACTCGTCTTACCAGAAAACAACTCTTGCTCGTAGGACAAAAAACTGCATGTGACTCAACTCCATTTAGGACTGGGAAACAAACGCTAGCTCGCCTTACAAGAAACACACTCTGCTTTTGAGAAAAGAGCACTCTTCTACTCTACTGTGTTTCCTATGTGTTCCAAACAGTGAGCTTGCTCATAACAAAAGAACTGTGCTTCCTACACACACGGCCATATCTATTTCAAGTCTGCTTAGGAACCTGACAAGAACAGTAGATCCTCTTCAGTCCAATACACTGTACTTGCTGGGAACAGACGCCAGTGCTATTTGTCCTGTGTATGGCAATGGCAGCGCAATAGTGACTCTTCTTACCAGAAAACAACTCTTGCTCGTAGGACCAGAAACTGCATGTGCTTCAACTCCATTTAGGACTGGGAAACAAACTCTAGCTCGCTTTACAAGAAACACACTCTGCTTTTGAGAAAAGAGCACTCTTCTACTCTACTGTGTTTCCTATAAGGCCAGAACAGTGAGCTTGCTCAGAAAAAAAGAACTGTGCTTCCTACCCACACGGGCCTTATCTAGTTCAACTCTGCTTAGGAAACTGACAAGAACAGTAGCTCCTCTTCAGTCTGATACACTGTACTTGCTGGGAACAGACGCATGTGCTATTTGCACTGTGTATGGCAATGGGAGCGCAATAGTGACTTTCCTTACCAGAAAAGAACTCTTGCTCGTAGGACCAGATACTGCATGTGATCCAACTCCATTTAGGACTGGGAAACAAACGCTGGCTCGCCTGACAATAAACACACTCTGATTTAGAGAAAAGAGCACTCCTCTATTCTATAGTGTTTCCTATAGGGACAGAACAGTGAGCTTGCTCAGAACAAAAGAACTGTGCTTCCTACACACGGGCCATATCTAGTTCAACTCTGCTTAGGAAACTGACAAAAACAGTAGCTCCTCTTCAGTCCAATACACTGTACTTGCGGGAAAGAGACACGAGTGCTATTTGCACTGTGTATGGCAATTGGAGCACAATAGTGACTCGTCTTACCACAAAACAACTCTTGCTCATAGGACCAAAAACTCCATGTGACTCAATTCCATTTAGGACTGGGAAACAAATGCTAGCTCGCCTTACAAGAAACACACTCTGCTTTTGAGAAAAGAGCACTCTTCTACTCTACTGTGTTTCCCATGGGGTCCGAACAGTGAACTTGCTCAGAACAAAAGAACTGTGCTTCCTACACACAAGGCCATATCTAGTTCAATTCTGCTTAGGAACCTGACAAGAACAGTAGATCCTCTTCAGTCCAATACACTGTACTTGCTGGGAACAGACGCCAGTGCTATTTGTCCTGTGTATGGCAATGGCAGCGCAATAGTGACTCTTCTTACCAGAAAACAACTCTTGCTCGTAGGACCAGAAACTGCATGTGATTCAACTCCATTTAGGACTGGGAAACAAACTCTAGCTCGCTTTACAAGATACACACTCTGCTTTTGAGAAAAGAGCACTCTTCTACTCTACTGTGTTTCCTATAGGGCCAGAAGAGTGAGCTTGCTCAGAAAAAAAGAACTGTGCTTCCTACACACACGGGCCATATCTAGTTCAACTCTGCTTAGGAAACTGAGAAGAACAGTAGCTCCTCTTCAGTCCAATACACTGTACTTGCTGGGAACAGACGCAAGTGCTATTTGCACTGTATAAGGCATTTGCATCGCAATAGTGACTCTTCTTACCAGAAAACAACTCTTGCTCGTAGGACAAAAAACTGCATGTGACTCAAATCCATTTAGGACTGGGAAACAAATGCTAGCTCACCTTACAAGAAACACACTCTGTTTTGAGAAAAGAGCACTCTTCTACTCTACTTTGTTTCCTATGGGGTCCAAACAGTTAGCTTGCTCAGAACAAAAGAACTGTGCTTCCTACAAACATGGCCATATCTAGTTCAATTCTGCTTAGGAACCTGACAAGAACAGTAGATCCTCTTCAGTCCAATACACTGTACTTGCTGGGAACAGACGCCAGTGCTTTTTGCACTGTGTATGGCAATGGGAGCTCAATAGTGACTTTCCTTACCAGAAAACAATTCTTGTTCGTAGGACCAGAAACTATATGGGATTCAACTCCATTTAGGACTGGGAAGCAAATGCTAGCTCACCTTACAAGGAACACAATCTGCTTTAGAGAAAAGAGCACTCTTCTACTCCACTGTGTTTCCTATGGGGTCCGAACAGTGAGCTTGCTCAGAGCAAAAAAACTGTGCTTCCTACACACACGGCCATATCTAGTTCAATTCTGCTTATAAACCTGACATAAACAGTAGATCCTCTTCAGTCCAATACACTGTACTTGCTGGGAACAGACGCCAGTGCTATTTGTCCTGTGTATGGCAATGTCAGGGCAATAGTGACTCTTCTTACCAGAAAACAACTCTTGCTCGTAGGACCAGAAACTGCATGTGATTCAACTCCATTTAGGACTGGGAAACAAACACTAGCTCGCCTTACAAGAAACACACTCTGCTTTTGAGAAAAGAGCACTGTTCTACTCTACTGTGTTTACTATGGGGTCCAAACAGTAAGCTTGCTCAGAACAAAAGAACTGTGCTTCCAACACACGGGCCATATCTAGTTCAACTCTGCTTAGGAAACTGACAATAACAGTAGCTCCTATTCAGTCCAATACACTGTACTTTCTGGGAACAGACGCGAGTGGTATTTGCACTGTGTATGGCTATTGGAGCACAATAGTGACTTGTCTTACAAGAAAACAACTCTTGCTCGTAGGACAAAAAACTGCATGTGACTCAACTCCATTTAGGACTGGGAAACAAACGCTAGCTTGCCTTCCAAGAAACATACTCTGCTTTTGAGAAAAGGGCACTCTTCTACTCTACTGTGTTTCCTATGGGTTCTCAACAGTGAGCTTGCTCAGAACAAAAAAACTGTGCTTTCTACACACGGCCATATCTAGTTCAAGTCTGCTTAGGTACCTGAGAAGAACAGTAGATCCTCTTCCATCCAATACACTGTACTTGCTGGGAAAAGACGCCAGTGTTATTTGTCCTGTGTATGGCAATGGCAGCACAATAGTGACTCTTCTTACCAGAAAACAACTCTTGCTTGTAGGACCAGAAACTGCATGTGATTCAACTCCATTTAGGACTGGGAAACAAACGCTAGCTCACCTTACAAGAAACACACTCTGCTTTTGAGAAAAGAGCACTCTTCTACTCTACTGTGTTTCCTTTGGGGTCCAAACAGTTTGCTTGCTCAGAACAAAACAACTGTGCTTCCTACACACTCCGGACATATCTCATTCAACTCTGCTTAGGAAACTGACAAAAACAGTAGCTCCTCTTCAGTCAGATACACTGTACTTGCTGGGAACAGACGCGAGTGCTATTTGTACTGTGTATGGCAATGGGAGCGCAATAGTGACTTTCCTTACCAGAAAACAACTCTTGCTCGAAGGACCAGAAACTGCATGTGATTCAACTCCATATAGGACTGGGAAACAAACGCCAGCTCGCCTTACAAGAAACACACTCTGCTTTTGAGAAAAGAGCACTCTTCTACTCTACTGTGTTTCCTATAGGGCCAGAACAGTGAGCTTGCTCAGAACAAATGAACTGTGCTTCCTACACACGGCCATACGTAGTTCTACTCTGCTTAGGATACTGACAAGAACAGTAGCTCCTATTCAGTCCAATACACTGTACTTGCTGGGAACAGACGCGAATGGTATTTGCACTGTGTATGGCAATTAGAGCACAATAGTGACTCGTCTTACCAGAAAACTACTCTTGCTCGTAGGACAAAAAACTGCATGTGACTCAACTCTATTTAGGACTGGGAAACAAACTCTAGCTCGCCTTACAAGAAACACACTCTGCTTTTGAGAAAAGAGCACTCTTCTACTCTACTGTGTTTCGTGTAGGGCCAGAACAGTGAGCTTGCTCAGAACAAAAGAACTGTGCTTCCTACACACACAGCCATATCTAGTTCAATTCTGATTAGGAACCTGAGAAGAACAGTAGATCCTCTTCAGTCCAATACACTGTACTTGCTGGGAACAGACGCCAGTGCTATTTTTCCAGTGTATGGCAATGGCAGCGCAATAGTGACTATTCTTACCATAAAAAAACTCTTGCTCTTAGGACCAGAAACTGCATGTGATTCAACTCCATTTAGGACTGCGAAACAAACGCTAGCTCACCTTACAAGAAACACACTCTGCTTTAGAGAAAAGAGCACTTTTCTACTCTACTGTGTTTCCTATAGGGCCAGAATAGTGTGCTTGCTCAGAACAAAAGAACTGTGCTTCCTACACACACGGGCCATATCTAGTTCAACTCTGCTTAGGAAACTGACAAGAACAGTAGCTCCTCTTCAGTCCAATACACTGTACTTGCTGGGAACAGACACGAGTGCTATTTGCACTGTGTATGGCAATGGGAGCACAATAGTGACTTTCCTTACCAGAAAACAACTCTTGCTCGTAGGACCAGAAACTGTATGTGATTCAACTCCATTTAGGACTGGGAAACAAATGCTAGCTCGCCTTACAAGAAACACAATCTGCTTCAGAGAAAAGAGCACTCTTCTACTCTACTGTGTTTCCAATGGGGTCCGAACAGTGAGCTTGCTGAGAACAAAAAAACTGTGCTTCCTACACACACGGCCATATCTAGTTCAATTCTGCTTATAAACCTGACAAGAACAGTAGATCCTCTTCAGTCCAATACACTGTACTTGCTGGGAACAGACGCCAGTGCTATTTGTCCTGTGTATGGCAATGGCAGCGCAATAGTGACTCTTCTTACAAGAAAACAACTCTTGCTCATAGGACCAGAAACTGCATGTGATTCAACTCCATTTAGGACTGGGAAACAAACGCTAGCTCGCCTTACAAGAAACACACTCTGCTTTTGAGAAAAGAGCACTCTTCTACTCTACTGTGTTTCCTAGGGGGTCCAAACAGTGAGCTTGCTCAGAACAAAAGAACTGTGCTTCCTACACACACGGACCATATCTAGTTCAACTCTGCTGAGGAAACTGACAAGAACAGTTGCTCCTAATCAGTCCAATACACTGTACTTGAAGGGAACAGACGCGAGTACTATTTGCACTGTGTATGGCATTTGGAGCGCAAGAGTTACTCTTCTTACCAGAAATCAACTCTTGCTCGTAGGACCAAAAACTGCATGTGACTCAACTCCATTTAGGGCTGGGAAACAAACGCGAGCTCACCTTACAAGAAAAACACTCTGCTTTAGAGAAAAGAGTACTCTTCTACTCTACTGTGTTTCCTATGGGGTCCAAACAATGAGCATGCTCAGAACAAAAGAACTGGGCTTCCTACACACACGAGCCATATCTCGATCAACTCTGCTTAGGAAACTGACAAGAACAGTAGCTCCTCTTCAGTCCAATACACTGTACTTGCTGGGAACAGACGCGAGTGCTATTTGCACTGTGTATGGCAATGGGAGCGCAATAGTGACTTCCTGCCAGAAAACAACTCTTGCTCGTAGGACCAGAAACTGCATGTGATTCATTTCCATTTAGGACTGGGAAACAAATGCTAGCTCGCTTTACAAGAAACACACTCTGCTTTTGAGAAAAGAGCACTCTTCTACTCTACTGTGTTTCCTATAGGGCCAGAACAGTGAGCTTGCTGAGAACAAAGAACTGTGCTTCCTACACACACGGACCATATCTAGTTCAACTCTGCTTAGGAAACTGACAATAACAGTAGCTCCTATTCAGTCCAGTACACTGTACTTGCTGGGAACAGACGCGAGTGCTATTTGCACTGTGTATGCTAATTGGAGGGCAATAGTGACTCTTCTTACCAGAAAACAACTCTTGCTCATAGGACCAGAAACTGCATGTGATTCAACTCCATTTAGGACTGGGAAACAAACGCTAGCTCGCCTTACAAGAAACACACTCTGCTTTTGAGAAAAGAGCAATCTTCTACTCTACTGTGTTTCCTTGGTGTCCAAACAGTGAGCTTGCTCAGTACAAAAGAACTGTGCTTCCTACACACACGAGCCATATCTTGTTCAACTCTGCTTAGGAAACTGACAAGAACAGTAGCTCCTCTTCAGTCCAATACACTGTACTTGCTGAAAACAGACGCGAGTGCTATTTGCACTGTGTATGGCAATGGCAGCACAATAGTGACTATTCTTACCATAAAACAACTCTTGCTTGTAGGACCAGAAACTGCATGTGATTCAACTCCATTTAGGACTGGGAAACAAACGCTAGCTCGCCTTACAAGAAACGCACTCTGCTTTTGAGAAAAGAGCACTCTTCTACTCTACTGTGTTTCCTATGGGGTCCAAACAGTGAGCTTGCTCAGAACAAAAGAACTGTGCTTCCTACACACACGGACCATATCTAGTTCAACTCTGCTGAGGAAACTGACAAGAACAGTTGCTCCTAATCAGTCCAATACACTGTACTTTAAGGGAACAGACACGAGTACTATTTGCACTGTGTATGGCATTTGGAGCGCAAGAGTTACTATTCTTACCAGAAAACAACTCTTGCTCATAAAACCAAAAACTGCATGTGACTCAACTCCATTTAGGACTGGGAAACAAACGCGAGCTCACCTTACAAGAAAAACACTCTGCTTTAGAGAAAAGAGCACTCTTCTACTCTACTGTTTTTCCTATGGGGTCCAAACTGTGAGCTTGCTGAGAACAAAAGAACTGTGCTTCCTACACACACGGGCCATATCTTGTTCAACTCTGCTTAGGAAACTGACAAGAACAGTAGCTCCTCTTCAGTCCAATACACTGTACTTGCTGGGAACAGACGCGAGTGCTATTTGCACTGTGTATGGCAATGGGAGCACAATAGTGACTTCCTTACCAGAAAACTACTCTTGCTCGTAGGACCAGAAACTGCATGTGATTCATTTCAATTTAGGACTGGGAAACAAATGCTAGCTCGCTTTACAAGAAACACACTCTGCTTTTGAGAAAAGAGCACTCTTCTACTCTACTGTGTTTCCTATAGGGCCAGAACAGTGAGCTTGCTCAGAACAAAATAACTGTGCTTCCTACACTCGGGCCATAAGTAGTTCAACTCTGCTTAGGAAACTGACAAGAACAGTAGCTCCTCTTCAGTCCAATTAACTGTACTTGTGGGGAACAGACGTGAATGCTATTTGCACTGCTTATGGCAATTGGAGCACAATATTGACTCGTCTTACCAGAAAACAACTCTTGCTCGTAGGACAAAAAACTGCATGTGACTCAACTCCATTTAGGACTGGGAAACAAACGCTAGCTCGCCTTACAAGAAACACACTCTGCTTTTGAGAAAAGAGCACTCTTCTACTCTACTGTGTTTCCTATGTGTTCCGAAGTGTGAGCTTGCTCATAACAAAAGAACTGTGCTTCCTACACACACGGCCATATCTAGTTCAAGTCTGCTTAGGAACCTGACAAGAACAGTAGATCTTCTTCAGTCCAATACACTGTACTTGCTGGGAAAAGCAAATAGCCAGTGCTATTTGTCCTGTGTATGGCAATGGCAGTGCAATAGTGACTTTCCTTATCAGAAAACAACTCTTGCTCGTAGGACCAGAAACTGCATGTGATTCAACTCCATTTATGACTGGGAAACAAACTCTAGCACGCTTTACAAGGAACACACTCTGCTTTTGAGAAAAGAGCACTCTTCTACTCTACTGTGTTTCCTATAGGGCCAGAACAGTGAGCTTGCTCAGAAAAAAAGAACTGTGCTTCCTACCCACACGGGCCTTATCTAGTTCAACTCTGCTTAGGAAACTGACAAGAACAGTAGCTCCTCTTCAGTCTGATACACTGTACTTGCTGGGAACAGACGCATGTGCTATTTGCACTGTGTATGGCAATGGGAGCGCAATAGTGACTTTCCTTACCAGAAAACAACTCTTGCTCGTAGGACCAGAAACTGCATGTGATTCCACTCCATTTGGACTGGGAAACAAACGCTAGCTCTCCTTACAAAAAACACACTCTGCTTTAGAGAAAAGAGCACTCTTCTACTCTACTGTGTTTCCTATGAGGTTCAAACAGTGAGCTTGCTCAGAACAAAAGAACTGTGCTTCCTACACACACGGACCATATCTAGTTCAGCTCTGCTTAGGAAACTGACAGGAACAGTAGCTCCTCTTCAGTCCAATACATTGTACTTGCTGGGAACAGATGCCAGTGCTATTTGTCCTGTGTAGGGCAATGGCAGCGCAATATTGACTCTTCTTAACAGAAAACAACTCTTGCTCGTAGGACCAGAAACTACATGGGATTCAACGCCATTTAGGACTGGAAAACAAACGCTAGCTCGCCTTACGAGAAAGACACACTGCTTTTGAGAAGAGAACTCTTCTACTCTACTGAGTTTCCTATGGGGTCCAAACAGTGAGCTTGCTCAGAACAAAAGAACTGTGCTTCCTACACACACCGACCATATCTAGTTCAACTCTGCTTAGGAAAATGACAAGAACAGTAGCTATTCTTCAGTCTGATACACTGTATTTGCTGGGAACAGAAGCGAGTGCTATTTGCACTGTGTATGGCAATGGGAGCTCAATAGTTACTTTCCTTACCAGAAAACAACTCTTGCTCGTAGGACCAGAAACTGCATGTGATTCAACGCCATTTAGGACTGGGAAACAAACGCTAGTTCGCCTTACAAGAAACACACTCTGCTTTAGAGAAAAGAGAACTCTTCTACTCTACTGTGTTTCCTATAGGGCCAGAACAGTGAGCTTGCTCAGAACAAAAGAACTGTGCTTCCTACACACACGGGCCATATCTAGTTCAACTCTGCTTAGGAAGCTGACAAGAACAGTAGCTCCTCTTCAGTCCAATACACTGTACTTCCTGGGAACAGAAGCGAGTGCTATTTGCACCTTGTATGGCAATTTGAGCACAATAGTGACTCGTCTTACCAGAAAACAACTCTTGCTCGTAGGACAAAAAACTGCATGTGACTCAACTCCATTTAGGACTGGGAAACAAACGTTGGTCGCCTTACAAGAAACACACTTTGCTTTAGAGAAAAGAGCACTTTTCTACTCTACTGTGTTTCCTATAGGGCCAGAACAGTCAGCTTGCTCAGTACAAAAGAACTGTGCTTCCTACACACCGACCATATCTAGTTCAACTCTGCTTAGGAACCTGACAAGAACAGTAGCTCCTCTTCAGTCCAATACACTGTACTTGCTGGGAAGAGACGCGAGTGCTATTTGGCCTGTGTATGACAATGGCAGCACAATAGTGACTCTTCTTACCATAAAACAACTCTTGTTCGTGGGACCAGAAACTGCATGAGATTCAACTCCATTTAGGACTGGGAAAGAAACGCTAGCTCGCCTTACAAGAAGCACACTCTACTTTTGAGAAAAGAGCACTTTCTACTCTACTGTGTTTCCTATAGGGCCAGAACAGTGAGCTTGCTCAGAACAAAAGAACTGTGCTTCCTACACACACGGGCCATATCTAGTTCAACTCTGCTTTGGAAACTGACAAGAACAGTAGCTCTTCTTCAGTCCAATACACTGTACTTGCTGGGAACAGACGCGAGTGCTATTTGCACTGTATATTGCAATGGGAGCTCAATAGTGACTTTCCTTACCAGAAAACAACTCTTGCTCGTAGGACCAGAAACTGTATGTGATTCAACTCCATTTAGGACTGGGAAACAAATGCTAGCTCGCCTTACAAGAAACACACTCTGCTTTAGAGAAAAGAGCACTCTTCTACTCTACTGTGTTTCCGATGGGGTCCGAACAGTGAGCTTGCTCAGAACAAAAGAACTGTGCTTCCTAAACACACGGCCATATCTAGTTCAACTTTGCTTATAAACCTGAGAAGAACAGTAGATCCTCTTCAGTCCAATACACTCTTCTGCTGGGAACAGACAACAGTGCTATTTTTCCTGTGTATGGCAATGGTAGCGCAATAGTGTCTCTTCTTACCAGAAAAAAACTCTTGCTCGTAGGAGCAGAAACTGCATGTGATTCAACTCCATTTAGGACTGGGAAACAAACGCTAGCTCGCCTTACAAGAAACACACTCTGCTTTTGAGAAAAGAGCACTCTTCTACTCTACTGTGTTTCCTAAAAGGCCAGAACAGTGAGCTTGCTGAGAACAAAAGAACTGTGCTTCCTACACACACGGACCATATCTAGTTCAACTATGCTTTGGAAACTGAAAAGAACAGTAGCACCTATTCAGTCCAATACACTGTACTTGCTGGGAACAGACGCGAGTGCTATTTGCACTGTGTCTGTCAATTGGAGCGCAATAGTGACTCTCCTTACCAGAAAACAACTCTTGCTCTTAGGACCAAAAACTGCATGTGACTCAACTCAATTTAGGACTGGGAAACAAACGCTAGCTCGCCTTACAAGAAACACACTCTGCTTTAGAGAAAAGAGCACTCTTCTACTCTACTGTGTTTCCTATAGGGCCAGAACAGTGAGCTTGATCAGAACAAAAGAACTGTGCTTCCTACACACACGGCCATATCTAGTTCAACTCTGCTTAGGACCCTGACAAGAACAGTAGATCCTCTTCAGTCCAATACACTGTACATGATGGGAACAGACGCCAGTGCTATTTGCTCTGTGTATTTCAATGGGAGCACAATAGTGACTCTTCTTACCAGAAAACAACTCTAGCTCGTAGGACCAGAAACTGCATGTGATTCAACTCCATTTAGGACTGGGAAACAAACGCTAGCTCGCCTTACAAGAAACACACTCTGCTTTTGAGAAAAGAGCACTCTTCTACTCTACTGTGTTTTCAATGGGGTCCAAACAGTGAGCTTGCTCAGAACAAAAGAACTGTGCTTCCTACACACGGGCCATATCTCGTTCAACTCTGCTTAGGAAATTGACAAGAACAGTAGCTCGTCTTCAGTCTGATACACTGTACTTGCTGGGAACAGACGCGAGTGTTATTTGCACTGTGTATGGCACTGGGAACGCAATAGTGACTTCCTTACCAGAAAACAACTCTTGCTCGTAGGACCAGAAACTGCATGGGATTCAACTCCATTTAGGACTGGGAAACAAACGCTAGCTCGCCTTACAAGAAACACACTCTGCTTTTGAGAAAAGAGCACTCTTCTACTCTACTGTGTTTCCTATAGGGCCAGAACAGTGAGCTTGCCGAGAACAAAAGAACTGTGCTTCCTAAACACACGGACCATATCTAGTTCAACTCTGCTTAGGAAACTGACAAGAACAGTAGCTCCAATTCTGTCCAATACACTGTACTTGCTGGGAAGAGACGCGAGTGCTATTTGCACTGTGTATGACAATGGGAGCACAATAGTGACTCTTCTTACCAGAAAACAACTCTTGCTCGTAGGACCAGAGACTGAATGTGATTCAACTCCATTTAGGACTAGGAAACAAACACTAGCTCGCCTTACAAGAAACACACTCTGACTTAGAGAAAAAAGCACTCTTCTACTCTACTGTGTTTCCTAAGAGGTCTGAACAGTGAACTTGCTCAGAACAAAAGAACTGTGCATCCTACACACGGCCATACCTAGTTCAATTCTGCTTAAGAACCTGACAAGAACAGTAGATCCTCTTCAGTCCAATACACTGTACTGCTGGGAACAGACAACAATGCTCTTTGTCCTGTGTATGGCAATGGCAGCGCAATAGTGACTCTTCTTACCAGAAAACAACTCTTGCTCGTAGGACCAGAAACTGCATGGGATTCAACTCCATTTAGGACTGGGAAACAAATGCTAGCTCGCCTTACAAGAAACACACTCTGCTTTTGAGAAAAGAGCAATCTTCTACTCTACTGTGTTTCCTTGGTGTCCAAACAGTGAGCTTGCTCAGAACAAAACAACTGTGCTTCCTACACACACGGACCAATTCTAGTAAAACTCTGCTTAGGAACCTGACAAGAACAGTAGATCCTCTTCAGTCCAATACACTGTACTTGCTGGGAACAGACGCGAGTGCTATTTGTACTGTGTATGGCAATTAGAGCACAATAGTGACTCGTCTTACCAGAAAACAACTCTTGCTTGTAGGACAAAAAACTTCATGTGACTCAAATCCATTTAGGACTGGGAAACAAACGCTAGCTCGCCTTACAAAAAACACACTCTGCTTTAGAGAAAAGAGCACTCTTCTACTCTACTGTGTTTCCTATAGGGCCAGAACAGTGAGCTTGCTCAGAACAAAAGAACTGTGCTTCCTACACACACGGGCCATATCTCGTTCAACTCTGCTTAGGAAACTGACAAGAACAGTAGCTCCTCTTCAGTCCAATACACTGTACTTTCTGGGAACAGACGCGAGTACTATTTGCACTGTGTATGGCAAAGGGAGCGCAATAGTGATTTTCTTACCAGAAAACAACTCTTGCTCGTAGGACCAGAAACTGCATGTAATTCAACTCCATTTAGGACTGGGAAACAAATGCTAGCTAGCCTTACAAGAAACACAATCTGCTTTAGAGAAAAGAGCACCCTTCTACTCTACTGTGTTTCAATGGGGTCCGAACAGTGAGCTTGCTCAGAACAAAAAAACTGTGATTCCTACACACACGGCCATATCTAGTTCAACTCTACTTAGGAACCTGACAAGAACAGTAGATTTTCTTCAGTCCAATACACTGTACATGCTGGGAACAGACGCCAGTGCTATTTGCCCTGTGTATGACAATGGGAGCACAACAGTGACTCTTCTTACCAGAAAACAACTCTTCCTCGTAGGACCAGAAACTGCATGAGATTCAACTCCATTTAGGACTGGGAAACAAACGCTAGCTCGCCTTACAAGAAACACACTCTGCTTTTGAGAGAAGAGCACTCTTCTACTCTACTGTGTTTCCTGTAGGGCCAGAACAGAGAGCTTGCTCAGAACAAAAGAACTGTGCTTCCTACACACACGGTCATATCTAGTCCAATTCTGCTTAGGAAACTGACAAAAATAATAGATCCTCTTCAGTCCAATACACTGTACTTGCTGGGAAGAGACGCAAGTGCTATTTGCCCTGTGTATGACAATGGCAGCGCAATAGTGACTCTTCTTACCATAAAACAACTCTTGCTCGTAGGACCAGAAACTGCATGAGATTCAACTCCATTTAGGACTGGGAAAGAAACGCTAGCTCGCCTTACAAGAAGCACACTCTACTTTTGAGAAAAGAGCACTTTCTACTCTACCTTGTTTCCTATAGGGCCAGAACAGTGAGCTTGCTCAGAACAAAAGAACTGTGCTTCCTACACACACGGGCCATATCTAGTTCAACTCTGCTTTGGAAACTGACAAGAACAGTAGCTCCTCTTCAGTCCAATACACTGTACTTGCTGGGAACAGACGCGAGTGCTATTTGCACTGTATATTGCAATGGGAGCTCAATAGTGACTTTCCTTACCAGAAAACAACTCTTGCTCGTAGGACCAGAAACTGTATGTGATTCAACTCCATTTAGGACTGGGAAACAAATGCTAGCTCGCCTTACAAGAAACACAATCTGCTTTAGAGAAAAGAGCACTCTTCTACTCTACTGTGTTTCCTATGTGGTCCAAACAGTGAGCTTGCTCAGAACAAAAGAACTGTGCTTCCTACACACATGGGCCATATATAGTTCAACTCTGCTTAGGAAACTGACAAGAACAGTAGCTCCTCTTCAGTCCAATACACTGTACTTTCTAGGAACAGACGTGATTACTATTTGCACTCTGTACGGCAATGGGAGCACAACAGTGATTTCCTTACCAGAAAACAACTCTTGCTCGTAGGACCAGAAACTGCATGTGATTCAACTCAATTTAGGACTGGGAAAGATACGCGAGTTTGCCTTACAAGAAACACACTCTGCTTTAGAGAAAAGAGCACTTCCTACTCTACTGTGTTTCCTATAAGGCCAGAACAGTGAGCTTGCTCAGAACAAAAGAACTGTGCTTCCTACACACACGGGCCATATCTAGTTCAACTCTGCTTTGGAAACTGACAAGAACAGTAGCTCCTCTTCAGTCCAATACACTGTACTTGCTGGGAACAGACGCGAGTGCTATTTGCACTGTGTATGGAAATGGGAGCACAATAGTGACTTTCCTTACCAGAAAACAACTCTTGCTCGTAGGACCAGAAACTGTATGTGATTCAACTCCATTTAGGACTGGGAAACATATGCTAGCTCGCCTTACAAGAAACACACTCTGCTTTAGAGAAAAGAGCACTCTTCTACTCTACTGTGTTTCCGATGGGGTCCGAACAGTGAGCTTGCTCAGAACAAAAGAACTGTGCTTCCTACACACACGGCCATATCTAGTTCAATTTTGCTTATAAACCTGACAAGAACAGTAGATCCTCCTCAGTCCAATACACTGTTCTGCTGGGAACAGACAACAGTGCTATTTTTCCTGTGTATGGCAATAGTAGCACAATAGTGTCTCTTCTTACCAGAAAAAACTATTGCTCGTAGGAGCAGAAACTGCATGTGATTCAACTCCATTTAGGACTGGGAAACAAACGGTAGCTCGCCTTACAAGAAACACACTCTGCTTTTGAGAAAAGAGCACTGTTCTACTCTACTGTGTTTCCTATAGGTCCAGAACAGTGAGCTTGCTGAGAACAAAAAAACTGTGCTTCCTACACACACGGACCATATCTATTTCAACTCTGCTTACGAAACTGACAAGAACAGTAGCTCCTATTCAGTCCGATACACTGTACTTGCTGGGAACAGACGCGAGTGCAATTTGCCCTGTGTATTTCAATGGAAGCACAATAGTGACTCTTCTTACCAGAAAACAACTCTTGCTCGTAGGACCAGAAACTGCATGTGATTCAAATCCATTTAGGACTGGGAAACAAACTCTAGCTCGCCTTACAAGAAACACACTCTGCTTTTGAGAAAAGAGCACTCTTCTACTCTACTGTGTTTCCAATGGGGTCCAAACAGTGAGCTTGCTCAGAACAAAAGAACTGTGCTTCCTACACACGGCCCATATCTCGTTCAACTCTGCTTAGGAAACTGACAAGAACAGTAGCTCCATTTCACTCTGATACACTGTACTTGCTGGGAACAGACGCGAGTGCTATTTGCACTGTGTGGCACTGGGAACGCAATAGTGACTTCCTTACCAGAAAACAACTCTTGCTCATAGGACCAGAAACTGTATGTGATTCAACTCCATTTAGGACTGGGAAACAATAGCTAGCTAGCCTTACAAGAAACACAATCTGCTTTGGAGAAAAGAGCACTCTTCTACTCTACTTTGTTTCCTATGGGGTCCGAACAGTGAGCTTGCTCAGAACAAAAAAACTGTGCTTCCTACACACACGGCCATATCCAGTTCAACTCTGCTTAGGAACCTGACAAGAACAGTAGATCCTCTTCAGTCCAATACACTGTACATGCTGGGAACAGACGCCAGTGCTATTTGCCCTGTGTATGACAATGGCAGCGCAATAGTGACTCTTCTTACCAGAAAACAACTCTTGCTCGTAGGACCAGAAACTGCATGTGATTCAACTCCATTTAGGACTGGGAAACAAACGCTAGCTCGCCTTACAAGAAACACACTCTGCTTTAGAGAAAAGAGCCCTCTTCTACTCTAAAGTCTTTCCTATAGGGCCAAAACAGTGAGCTTTCTCAGAACAAAAGAACTGTTCTTCCTACCCACACGGTCATATCTAGTTCAATTCTGCTTAGGAAACTGACAAGAATAGTAGATCCTCTTCAGTCCAATACACTGCACTTGCTGGGAACAGACGCGCATTCTATTTGCACTGTGTATGGCAATGGGAGCGCAATAGTGACTTTCATTACCAGAAAACAACTCTTGCTCGTAGGACCAGAAACTGCATGTTATTCAACTCCATATAGTACTGGGAAACAAAAACTAGCTCACCTTACAAGAAACACACTCTGCTTTTGAGAAAAGAGCACTCTTCTACTCTACTGTGTTTCCTATAGGGCCAGAACAGTGAGCTTGCCCAGAACAAAAGAACTGTGCTTCCTACACACACGGACCACATCTAGTTCAACTATGCTTAGGAACCTGACAAGAACAGTAGACCCTCTTCAGTCCAATACACTGTACATGCTGGGAACAGACGCCAGTGCTATTTGCCCTGTGTATGACAATGGGAGCACAATAGTGACTCTTCTTACCAGAAAACAACTCTTGCTCGTAGGACCAGAGACTGTATGTGATTCATCTCCATTTAGGACTAGGAAACAAACACTAGCTTGCCTTAGAAGAAGCACACTCTGATTTAGAGAAAAAAGCACTCTTCTACTCTACTGTGTTTCCTAAGAGGTCTGAACAGTGAACTTGCTCAGAACAAAAGAACTGTGCTTCCTACACACACGGCCATACATAGTTCAATTCTGCTTAGGAACCTGACAAGAACAGTAGATCCTCTTCAGTCCAATACACTGTACATGCTGGGAACAGACGCGAGTGCTATTTGCCCTGTTTATGACAATGGGATCACAATAGTGACTCTTCTTACCAGAAAACAACTCTTGCTCGTAGGACCAGAGACTGTATGTGATTCAACTCCATTTAGGACTGGGAAACAATAGCTAGCTAGCCTTACAAGAAACACAATCTGCTTTAGAGAAAAGAACACTCTTCTACTCTTTTGTTTCCTATGGGGTCCGAACAGTGAGCTTGCTCAGAACAAAAAAACTGTGCTTCCTACACACACGGCCATATCTAGTTCAACTCTGCTTAGGAACCTGACAAGAACAGTAGATCCTCTTCAGTCCAATACACTGTACATGCTGGGAACAGACGCCAGTGCTATTTGCCCTGTGTATGACAATGGGAGCACAATAGTGACTCTTCTTACCAGAAAACAACTCTTGCTCGTAGGACCAGAAACTGCATGTGATTCAACTCCATTTAGGACTGGGAAACAAACGCTAGCTCGCCTTACAAGAAACACACTCTGCTTTTGAGAAAAGAGCACTCTTCTACTCTACTGTGTTTCCTAAGAGGTCCGAACAGTGAGCTTGCTCAGAACAAAAGAACTGTGCTTCCTGCACACGGCCATACCTAGTTCAATTCTGCTTAGGAACCTGATAAGAACAGTAGATCCTCTTCAGTCCAATACACTGTATGGCTGGGAACAGACAACAATGCTATTTGTCCTGTGTATGGCAATGGCAGCGCAATAGTGACTCTTCTTACCAGAAAAAAACTCTTGCTTGTAGGACCAGAAACTGCATGGGATTCAACTCCATTTAGGACTGGGAAACAAACGCTAGCTCGCCTTACAAGAAACACACTCTGCTTTTGATAAAGAGCAATTGTCTACTCTACTGTGTTTCCTTGGTGTCCAAACAGTGAGCTTGCTCAGAACAAAACAACCTTGCTTCCTACACACACGGACCATATCTAGTAAAACTCTGCTTAGGAACCTGACAAGAACAGTAGCTCCTCTTCAGTCCAATACACTGTACTTGCTGGGAACAGACATGAGTGCTATTTGCCCTGTGTTTGACAATGGGAGCACAATAGTGACTCTTCTTACCAGAAAACAACTCTTGCTCGTAGGACCAGAAACTGCATGTGATTCAACTCCATTTAGGACTGGGAAACAAACGCTAGCTCGCCTTACAAGAAACACACTCTGCTTTTGAGAAAAGAGCACTCTTCTACTCTACTGTGTTTCCTGTAGGGCCAGAACAGTGAGCTTGCTCAGAACAAAAGAATTGTGCTTCCTACACACACGGCCATATCTAGTTCAATTTTGATTAGGAACCTGACAAGAACAGTAGATCCTCTTCAGTCAAATAAACTGTACTTGATGGGAACAGACGCCAGTGCTATTTGTCCTGTGTATGACAATGGCAGCGCAATAGTGACTATTCTTACCATAAAACAACTCTTGCTCGTAGGACCAGAAACTGCATGTGATTCAACTCCACTTAGGACTGGGAAACAAATGCTAGCTTGCCTTACAAGAAACACACTCTGCTTTAGAGAAAAGAGCACTCTTCTACTCTACTGTGTTTCCTATAGGGCCAGAACAGTGAGCTTGCTCAGAACAAAAGAACTGTGCTTCCTACACACACGGGCCATATCTAGTTCAACTCTGCTTAGGAAACTGACAAGAACAGTAGCTCCTATTCAGTCCAATACACTGTACTTGAGGGAACAGACGCGAGTGCTATTTGTACTGTGTATGGCATTTGGAGCGCAATAGTGACTCTTCTTACCAGAAGACAACTCTTGCTCGTAGGACCAAAAACTGCCTGTTACTCAACTCCATTTAGGACTGGGAAACAAACGCGAGGTTGCCTTACAAGAAACACACTCTGCTTTAGAGAAAAGAGCACTCTTCTATTCTATTGTGTTTCCTATAGGGCCAGAACAGTGAGCTTGCTCAGAACATAATAACTGTGCTTCCTACACACACGGGCCATATCTAGTTCAACTCTGCTTAGGAAACTGACAAGAACAGTAGCTCCTCTTCAGTCCGATACACTGTACTTGCTGAGAACAGACGTGAGTGCTATTTGCACTGTGTATGGCAATTGGAGCACAATAGTGACTCCTCTTACCAGAAAACAACTCTTGCTCATAGGACAAAAAACTTCATGTGACTCAACTCCATTTAGGACTGGGAAACAAACTCTAGCTCGCCTTACAAGAAGCACACTCTGCTTTTGAGAAAAGAGCACTCTTCTACTCTACTGTGTTTCCTATGGGGTATGAACAGTGAGCTTGCTCAGAACAAAAGAACTGTGCTTCCTCCGCACACGGCCATATCTTGTTCAATTCTGCTTAGGAACCTGACAAGAACAGTAGATCCACTTCAGTCCAATACACTGTACTTGCTTGGAACAGACGCAAGTGCTATTTGTACTGTGTATGGCAATGGGAGTGCAATAGTGACTTTCCTTACCAGAAAACAACTCTTTTTCGTAGGACCAGAAACTGCATGTGATTCAACTCCATTTAGGACTAGGAAACAAACGCTAGCTCGCCTTACAAGAAACACACTCTGCTTTAGAGAAAAGAGCACTCATCTACTCTACTGTGTTTCCTATAGGGCCAGAACAGTGAGCTTGCTCAGAACATAAGAACTGTGCTTCCTACACACACGGGCCATATCTAGTTCAACTCTGCTTAGGAAACTGACAAGAACAGTAGCTCCTCTTCAGTCCGATACACTGTACTTGCTGGGAACAGAGGCGAGTGCTATTTGCCCTGTGTATGGCAATGGGAGCGCAATAGTGACTTTCCTTACCAGAAAACAACTCTTGCTCGTAGGACCAGAAACTGCATGTGATTCAACTCCATTTAGGACTGGGAAACAAACGCTAGCTCGCCTTACAAGACACACACTTTGCTTTTGAGAAAAGAGCACTCTTCTACTCTACTGTGTTTCCTATGGGGTCCGAACAGTGAGCTTGCTCAGAACAAAAGAACTGTGCTTCCTACACACACGGCCATATCTAGTTCAATTCTGCTTAGGAACCTGACAAGAACAGTAGATCCTCTTCAGTCCAATACACTGTACTTGCTGCGAACAGACGCCAGTGCTATTTGCCCTGTGTATGGCAATGGGAGCGCAATGGTGACTTTCCTTACCAGAAAACAACTCTTTTTCGTAGGACCAGAAACTGCATGTGATTCAACTCCATTTAGGACTAGGAAACAAACGCTAGCTCGCCTTACAAGAAACACACTCTGCTTTAGAGAAAAGAGCTCTCTTCTACTCTACTGTGTTTCCTATGGGGTCCAAACAGTGAGCTTGCTCAGAACATAATAACTGTGCTTCCTACACACACGGGCCATATCTAGTTCAACTCTGCTTAGGAAACTGACAAGAACAGTAGCTCCTATTCAGTCCAATACACTGTACTTGAGGGAACAGACGCGAGTGCTATTTGCACTGTGTATGGCATTTGGAGCGCAATAGTGACTCTTCTTACCAGAAAACAACTCTTGCTCGTAGGACCAAAAACTGCCTGTTACTCAACTCCATTTAGGACTGGGAAACACACGCGAGCTCGCCTTACAAGAAACACACTCTGCTTAAGAGAAAAGAGCACTCTTCTACTCTATTGTGTTTCCTATAGGGCCAGAACAGTGAACTTGCTCAGAACATAATAACTGTGCTTCCTACACATACGGGCCATATCTAGTTCAACTCTGCTTAGGAAACTGACAAGAACAGTAGCTCCTCTTCAGTCCAATACACTGTACTTGCTGGGAACAGACGTGAGTGCTATTTGCACTGTGTATGGCAATGGGAGCGCAATAGTGACTTTCCTTACCAGAAAACAACTCTTGCTCGTAGGACCAGAAACTGCATGTGATTCAACTCCATTTAGGACTGGGAAACAAATGCTAGCTCGCTTTACATGAAACACACTCTGCTTTTGAGAAAAGAGCACTCTTCTACTCTACTGTGTTTCCTATGGTGTCCGAACAGTGAGCTTGCTCAGAACAAAAGAACTGTGCTTCCTACACACAGGGCCATATCTAGTTCAATTCTGCTTAGGAACCTGACAAGAACAGTAGCTCCTCTTCAGTCCAATACACTGTACTTGCGGGGAACAGACTCGAGTGCTATTTGCACTGTGTATGGCAATTGGAGCACAATAGTGACTTGTCTTACCAGAAAACAACTCTTGCTCGTAGGAAAAAAAACTGCATGTGACTCAAGTCCATTTAGTACTGGGAAACAAACGCTAGCTCGACTCCCAAGAAACACACTCTGCTTTTGAGGAAAGAGCACTCTTCTACTCTACTGTGTTTCCTTTGGGGTCAGAACAGTGAGCTTGCTCAGAACAAAAGAACTGTGCTTCCTACACACACGGCCATATTTAGTACAATTCTGCTTAAGAACCTGACAAGAATAGTAGGTACTCTTCAGTCCAATACACTGCACTTGCTGGGAACAGACGCCAGTGCTATTTGTCCTGTGTATGGCAATGGCAGAGCAATAGTGACTATTTTTACCAAAAAAGAACTCTTGCTCGTAGGACCAGAAACTGCATGTGATTCAACTCCATTTAGGACTGGGAAACAAACGCTAGCTCGCCTTACAAGAAACACACTCTGCTTTAGAAAAAGAGCACTCTTCTACTCTACTGTGTTTCCTACAAGGCCAGAACAGTGAGCTTGCTCAGAACAAAAGAACTGTGCTTCCCACACACGGGCCATATCTAGTTCAACTCTGCTTAGGAAACTGACAAGAACAGTAGATCCTCTTCTGTCCAATACACTGTACTTGCTAGGAACAGACGCCAGTGCTATTTGCACTGTGTATGGCAATTGGAGCACATTATTGACTCGTCTTACCAGAAAACAACTCTTGGTCATAGGACAAAAAACTGCATGTGACTCAACTCCATTTAGGACTGGGAAACAAACTCTAGCTCGCTTTACAAGAAACACACTCTGCTTTTGAGAAAAGAGCACTCTTCTACTCTACTGTGTTTCCTATAGGACCAGTACAGTGAGCTTGCTAAGAAAAAAAGAACTGTGCTTCCTACACACACGGGCCATATCTAGTTCAACTCTTCTTAGGAAACTGACAAGAACAGTAGCTCCTCTTCATTCCAATACACTGTACTTGCTGGGAACAGACGCGTGTGCTATTTGCACTGGGTATGTCAATGGGAGCACAATAGTGACTTTCCTTACCAGAAAACAACTCTTGCTCGTAGGACCAGAAACTGCATGTGATTCCACTCCATTTAGTAATGGGAAACAAACGCTAGCTCGCCTTAAAAGAAACACACTCTGGTTTTGAGAAATAAACACTCTTCCACTCTACTGTGTTTCCTATGAGGTCCGAACAGTGAGCTTGCTCAGAACAAAAAATCTGTGCTTCCTACACACACGGCCATACCTAATTCAAGTCTGCTTAGGAACCTGACAAGAACAGTAGATCCTCTTCAGTCCAATACACTGTACTTGCTGCGAAAAGACGCCAGTGCTATTTGTCCTGTGTATGGCAATGGCAGCGCAATAGTGACTCTTCTTACCAGAAAACAACTCTTGCTCGTAGGACCAGAAACTGCATGTGATTCAACTCCATTTAGGACTGGGAAACAAACTCTAGCTCGCTTTACAAGATACACGCTCTGCTTTTGAGAATAGAGCACTCTTCTACTTTACTGTGTTTCCATTAGGGCCAGAAGAGTGAGCTTGCTCAGAAAAAAAGAACTGTGCTTCCTACACACATGGACCATATCTAGTTCAACTCTGCTTAGGAAACTGACAAGAACAGTAGCTCCTCTTCAGTCCAATACACTGTACTTGCTGGGAACAGACACGAGTGCTATTTGCAGTGTATAAGGCATTTGGATCGCAATAGTGACTCTTCTTACCAGAAAACAACTCTTGCTCGTAGGACAAAAAACTGCATGTGACTCAATTCCATTTAGGACTGGGAAACAAACGCTAGCTCGCCATGCACGAAACACCTTCTGGTTTGAGAAAAGAGCACTCTTCTACTCTACTGTGTTTCCTATGTGTTCCGAACAGTGAGCTTGCTCATAACAATAGAACTGTGCTTCCTACACACACGGCCATATCTAGTTCAAGTCTGCTTAGGAACCTGACAAGAACAGTAGATCCTCTTCAGTCCAATACACTGTACTTGCTGGGGGCAGACGCCAGTGCTATTTGTCCTGTGTCTGTCAATGGCAGCGCAATAGTGACTATTCTTACCAGAAAACAACTACCTCTCGTAGGACCAGAAACTGCATGTGATTCAACTCCATTTAAGACTGGGAAACAAACAGTAGCTCGCCTTACAAGAAAAGCACTCTGCTTTAGAGAAACGAGCACTCTTCTACTCTACTGTGTTTCCTATAGGGCCAGAACAGTGAGCTTGCTCAGAACAAAAGAACTGTGCTTCCTACACACGGGCCATATCTAGTTCAACTCTGCCTAGGAAACTGACAAAAACAGTAGATCCTCTTCAGTACAATACACTGTACTTGCTGGGAACAGACGCGAGAGCTATTTGCACTGTGTATGGCAAGGGGAGCAGAATAGTGACTTTCTTGACCAGAAAACAACTCTTGTTCTTAGGACCAGAAACTGCATGTGATTCAACTCCATTTAGGACTGGGAAACAAACGCTAGATCGCCTTACAAGAAACACACTCTGCTTTAGAGAAAAGAGCACTCATCTACTCTACTGTGTTTCCTAAAGGGCCAGAACAGTGAGCTTGCTCAGAACAAAATAACTGTGCTTCCTACGCACGGGTCATAACTAGTTCAACTCTGCTTAGGAAACTGACAAGAACAGTAGCTCCTCTTCAGTCCGATACACTGTACATGCTGGGAACAGACGCAAGTACTATTTGCACTGGGTATGGCAATGGGAGCACAATAGTGACTTTCCGTACCAGAAGACAACTCTTGCTCGTAGGAGAAGAAACTGCATGTGATTCAACTCCATTTAGCACTGGGAAACAAATGCTAGCTCACCTTACATGAAACACACTCTGTTTTTGAGAAAAGAGCATTCTTCTACTCTACTGTGTTTCCTATGGGGTCCGAACAGTGAGCTTGCTCAGAACAAAAGAACTGTGCTTCCTACACACACGGGCCATATCTAGTTCAATTCTGCTTAGTTAACTGACAAGAACAGTAGCTCCTCTTCAGTCCAATACTCTGTACTTGCGGGGAACAGATGCTAGTGCTGTTTGCACTGTGTATGGCAATTGGAGCACAATATTGACTCGTCTTACCAGAAAACAACTCTTGCTCGTAGGACAAAAAACTGCATGTGACTCAACTCCATTTAGGACTGGGAAACAAACGCTAGCTCGCCTTACAAGAAACACACTCTCCTTTTGAGAAAAGAGCACTCTTCTACTCTACTGTGTTTCTTTGTGTTCCAAACAGTGAGCTTGCTCATAACAAAAGAACTGTGCTTCCTACACACACGGCCATATCTAGTTCAAGTCTGCTTAGGAACCTGACAAGAACAGTAGATCCTCTTCAGTCCAATACACTGTACTTGCTGGGAACAGACGCCAGTGCTATTTGTCCTGTATATGGCAATGGCAGCGCAATAGTGACTCTTCTTACCAGAAAACAACAATTGCTCGTAGGACCAGAAACTGCATGTGCTTCAACTCCATTTAGGACTGGGAAACAAACTCTAGCACGCTTTACAAGAAACACACTCTGCTTTTGAGAAAAGAGCACTCTTCTACTCTACTGTGTTTCCTATAGGGCCAGAACAGTGAGCTGGCACAGAAAAAAAGAACTGTGCTTCCTACCGACACGGGCCTTATCTAGTTCAACTCTGCTTAGGAAACTGACAAGAACAGTAGCTCCTCTTCAGTCTGATACACTGTACTTGCTGGGAACAGACGCATGTGCTATTTGCACTGTGTATGGCAATGGGAGCAGAATAGTGACTTTCCTTACCAGAAAACAACTCTTGCTCGTAGGACCAGATACTGCATGTGATTCAACTCCATTTAGGACTGGGAAACAAACGCTGGCTCGCCTGACAATAAACACACTCTGATTTAGAGAAAAGAGCACTCTTCTACTCTATAGTGTTTCCTATAGGGCCAGAACAGTGAGCTTGCTCAGAACAAAAGAACTGTGCTTCCTACACACGGGCCATATCTAGTTCAACTCTGATTAGGAAACTGACAAAAACAGTAGCTCCCCTTCAGTCCAATACACTGTACTTGCGGGGAAGAGACACGAGTGCTATTTGCACTGTGTATGGCAATTGGAGCACAATAGTGACTCGTCTTACCACAAAACAACTCTTGCTCATAGGACCAAAAACTCCATGTGACTCAATTCCATTTAGGACTGGGAAACAAACGCTAGCTCGCCTTACAAGAAACACACTCTGCTTTTGAGAAAAGAGCACTCTTCTACTCTACTGTGTTTCCCATGGGGTCCGAACAGTGAACTTGCTCAGAACAAAAGAACTGTGCTTCCTACACACAAGGCCATATCTAGTTCAATTCTGCTTAGGAACCTGACAAGAACAGTAGATCCTCTTCATTCCAATACACTGTACTTGCTGGGAACAGACGCCAGTGCTATTTGTCCTGTGTATGGCAATGGCAGCGCAATAGTGACTCTTCTTACCAGAAAACAACTCTTGCTCGTAGGACCAGAAACTGCATGTGATTCAACTCCATTTAGGACTGGGAAGCAAACTCTAGCTCGCTTTACAAGATACACACTCTGCTTTTGAGAAAAGAGCACTCTTCTACTCTACTGTGTTTCCTATAGGGCCAGAAGAGTGAGCTTGCTCAGAAAAAAAGAACTGTGCTTCCTACACACACGGGCCATATCTAGTTCAACTCTGCTTAGGAACCTGAGAAGAACAGTAGCTCCTCTTCAGTCCAATACACTGTACTTGCTGGGAACAGACGCGAGTGCTATTTGCACTGTATAAGGCATTTGGATCGCAATAGTGACTCTTCTTACCAGAAAACAACTCTTGCTCGTAGGACAAAAAACTGCATGTGACTCAATTCCATTTAGGACTGGGAAACAAACGCTGGCTCGCCTTACACGAAACACACTCTGGTTTGAGAAAAGAGCACTCTTCTACTCTACTGTGTTTCCTATGGGGTCCAAACAGTGAGCTTGCTCAGAACAAAAGAACTGTGCTTCCTACAAACATGGCCATATCTAGTTCAATTCTGCTTAGGAACCTGAGAAGAACAGTAGATCCTCTTCAGTCCAATACACTGTACTTGCTGGGAACAGACGCCAGTGCTATTTGTCCTGTGTATGGTAATGGCAGCGCAATAGTGACTCTTCTTACCAGAAAACAACACTTGCTCGTAGGACCAGAAACTGCATGTTATTCAACTCCATTTCAGACTGGGAAACAAACGCTAGCTCGCCTTACAAGAAACACACTCTGCTTTAGACTAAAGAGCACTCTTCTACTCTACTGTGTTTCCTATAGGGCCAGGACAGTGAGCTTGCTCAGAACAAAATAACTGTGCTTCCTACACACGGGCCATATCTAGTAAAACTCTGCTTAGGAAACTGACTAGAAGAATAGCTCCTCTTCAGTCCAATACACTGTACTTGCGGGGAACAGTCGCGAGTGCTATTTGCACTGTGTATGGCAATTGGAGCTCAATATTTACTCGTCTTACCAGAAAACAACTCTTGCTCGTAGGACAAAAAACTGCATGTGACACAACTCCATTTAGGACTGGGAAACAAATGCTAGCTCGCCTTACTAGAAACAAACTCTGCTTTTGAGAAAAGAGCACTCTTCTACTCTACTGTGTTTCCTATGTGTTCCGAACAGTGAGGTTGCTCATAACAAAAGAACTGTGCTTCCTACACACACGGCCATATCTAGTTCAAGTCTGCTTAGGAACCTGACAAGAACAGTAGATCCTCTTCAGTCCAATACACTGTACTTGCTGGGGGCAGACGCCAGTGCTATTTGTCCTGTGTCTGGCAATGGCAGCACAATAGTGACTATTCTTACCAGAAAACAACTCCCTTTCATAGGACCAGAAACTGCATGTGATTCAACTCCATTTAGGACTGGGAAACAAACGGTAGCTCGCCTTACAAGAAAAGCACTCTGATTTAGAGAAACGAGCACTCTTCTACTCTACTGTGTTTCCTATAGGGCCAGAACAGTGAGCTTGCTCAGAACAAAAGAACTGTGCTTCCTACACACGGGCCATATCTAGTTCAACTCTGCCTAGGAAACTGACAAAAACAGTAGATCCTCTTCAGTCCAATACACTGTACTTGCTGGGAACAGACGCGAGAGCTATTTGCACTGTGTATGGCAAGGGGATCAGAATAGTGACTTTCTTTACCAGAAAACAACTCTTGGTCTTAGGACCAGAAACTGCATGTGATTCAACTCCATTTAGGACTGGGAAACAAACTCTAGATCGCCTTACAAGAAACACACTCTGCTTTAGAGAAAAGAGCACTCTTCTACTCTACTGTGTTTCCTATAGGGCCAGAAAAGTGAGCTTGCTCAGAACAAAATAACTGTGCTTCCTACACACGGGCCATAACTAGTTCAACTCTGCTTAGGAAACTGACAAGAACAGTAGCTCCTCTTCAGTCCGATACACTGTACATGCTGGGAACAGACGCAAGTACTATTTGCACTGTGTATGGCAATGGGAGCGCAATAGTGACTTTCCTTACCAGAAGACAACTCTTGCTCGTAGGAGAAGAAACTGCATGTGATTCAACTCCATTTAGGACTGGGAAACAAATGCTGGCTCACCTTACATGAAACACACTCTGTTTTTGAGAAAAGAGCACTCTTCTACTCTACTGTGTTATCTATGGTGTCTGAACAGTGAGCTTGCTCAGAACAAAAGAACTGTGCTTCCTACACACACGGGCCATATCTAGTTCAATTCTGCTTAGTTAACTGACAAGAACAGTAGCTCCTCTTCAGTCCAATACTCTGTACTTGCGGGGAACAGATGCGAGTGCTGTTTGCACTGTGTATGGCAATTGGAGCACAATATTGACTCGTCTTACCAGAAAACAACTCTTGCTCGTAGGACAAAAAACTGCATGTGACTCAACTCCATTTAGGACTGGGAAACAAACGCTAGCTCGCCTTACAAGAAACACACTCTGCTTTTGAGAAAAGAGCACTCTTCTACTCTACTGTGTTTCCTATGTGTTCCAAACAGTGAGCTTGCTCATAACAAAAGAACTGTGCTTCCTACACACACGGCCATATCTATTTCAAGTCTGCTTAGGAACCTGACAAGAACAGTAGATCCTCTTCAGTCCAATACACTGTACTTGCTGGGAACAGACGCCAGTGCTATTTGTCCTGTGTATGGCAATGGCAGCGCAATAGTGACTCTTCTTACCAGAAAACAACTCTTGCTCGTAGGACCAGAAACTGCATGTGCTTCAACTCCATTTAGGACTGGGAAACAAACTCTAGCTCGCTTTACAAGAAACACACTCTGCTTTTGAGAAAAGAGCACTCTTCTACTCTACTGTGTTTCCTATAAGGCCAGAACAGTGAGCTTGCTCAGAAAAAAAGAACTGTGCTTCCTACCCACACGGGCCTTATCTAGTTCAACTCTGCTTAGGAAACTGACAAGAACAGTAGCTCCTCTTCAGTCTGATACACTGTACTTGCTGGGAACAGACGCATGTGCTATTTGCACTGTGTATGGCAATGGGAGCGCAATAGTGACTTTCCTTACCAGAAAAGAACTCTTGCTCGTAGGACCAGATACTGCATGTGATCCAACTCCATTTAGGACTGGGAAACAAACGCTGGCTCGCCTGACAATAAACACACTCTGATTTAGAGAAAAGAGCACTCCTCTACTCTATAGTGTTTCCTATAGGGCCAGAACAGTGAGCTTGCTCAGAACAAAAGAACTGTGCTTCCTACACACGGGCCATATCTAGTTCAACTCTGCTTAGGAAACTGACAAAAACAGTAGCTCCTCTTCAGTCCAATACACTGTACTTGCGGGAAAGAGACACGAGTGCTATTTGCACTGTGTATGGCAATTGGAGCACAATAGTGACTCGTCTTACCACAAAACAACTCTTGCTCATAGGACCAAAAACTCCATGTGACTCAATTCCATTTAGGACTGGGAAACAAATGCTAGCTCGCCTTACAAGAAACACACTCTGCTTTTGAGAAAAGAGCACTCTTCTACTCTACTGTGTTTCCCATGGGGTCCGAACAGTGAACTTGCTCAGAACAAAAGAACTGTGCTTCCTACACACAAGGCCATATCTAGTTCAATTCTGCTTAGGAACCTGACAAGAACAGTAGATCCTCTTCAGTCCAATACACTGTACTTGCTGGGAACAGACGCCAGTGCTATTTGTCCTGTGTATGGCAATGGCAGCGCAATAGTGACTCTTCTTACCAGAAAACAACTCTTGCTCGTAGGACCAGAAACTGCATGTGATTCAACTCCATTTAGGACTGGGAAACAAACTCTAGCTCGCTTTACAAGATACACACTCTGCTTTTGAGAAAAGAGCACTCTTCTACTCTACTGTGTTTCCTATAGGGCCAGAAGAGTGAGCTTGCTCAGAAAAAAAGAACTGTGCTTCCTACACACACGGGCCATATCTAGTTCAACTCTGCTTAGGAAACTGAGAAGAACAGTAGCTCCTCTTCAGTCCAATACACTGTACTTGCTGGGAACAGACGCAAGTGCTATTTGCACTGTATAAGGCATTTGCATCGCAATAGTGACTCTTCTTACCAGAAAACAACTCTTGCTCGTAGGACAAAAAACTGCATGTGACTCAAATCCATTTAGGACTGGGAAACAAATGCTAGCTCACCTTACAAGAAACACACTCTGGTTTGAGAAAAGAGCACTCTTCTACTCTACTTTGTTTCCTATGGGGTCCAAACAGTTAGCTTGCTCAGAACAAAAGAACTGTGCTTCCTACAAACATGGCCATATCTAGTTCAATTCTGCTTAGGAACCTGACAAGAACAGTAGATCCTCTTCAGTCCAATACACTGTACTTGCTGGGAACAGACGCCAGTGCTTTTTGCACTGTGTATGGCAATGGGAGCTCAATAGTGACTTTCCTTACCAGAAAACAATTCTTGTTCGTAGGACCAGAAACTATATGGGATTCAACTCCATTTAGGACTGGGAAGCAAATGCTAGCTCACCTTACAAGGAACACAATCTGCTTTAGAGAAAAGAGCACTCTTCTACTCTACTGTGTTTCCTATGGGGTCCGAACAGTGAGCTTGCTCAGAGCAAAAAAACTGTGCTTCCTACACACACGGCCATATCTAGTTCAATTCTGCTTATAAACCTGACATAAACAGTAGATCCTCTTCAGTCCAATACACTGTACTTGCTGGGAACAGACGCCAGTGCTATTTGTCCTGTGTATGGCAATGTCAGGGCAATAGTGACTCTTCTTACCAGAAAACAACTCTTGCTCGTAGGACCAGAAACTGCATGTGATTCAACTCCATTTAGGACTGGGAAACAAACACTAGCTCGCCTTACAAGAAACACACTCTGCTTTTGAGAAAAGAGCACTGTTCTACTCTACTGTGTTTACTATGGGGTCCAAACAGTAAGCTTGCTCAGAACAAAAGAACTGTGCTTCCAACACACGGGCCATATCTAGTTCAACTCTGCTTAGGAAACTGACAATAACAGTAGCTCCTATTCAGTCCAATACACTGTACTTTCTGGGAACAGACGCGAGTGCTATTTGCACTGTGTATGGCTATTGGAGCACAATAGTGACTTGTCTTACAAGAAAACAACTCTTGCTCGTAGGACAAAAAACTGCATGTGACTCAACTCCATTTAGGACTGGGAAACAAACGCTAGCTTGCCTTCCAAGAAACATACTCTGCTTTTGAGAAAAGGGCACTCTTCTACTCTACTGTGTTTCCTATGGGTTCTCAACAGTGAGCTTGCTCAGAACAAAAAAACTGTGCTTTCTACACACGGCCATATCTAGTTCAAGTCTGCTTAGGTACCTGAGAAGAACAGTAGATCCTCTTCCATCCAATACACTGTACTTGCTGGGAAAAGACGCCAGTGTTATTTGTCCTGTGTATGGCAATGGCAGCACAATAGTGACTCTTCTTACCAGAAAACAACTCTTGCTTGTAGGACCAGAAACTGCATGTGATTCAACTCCATTTAGGACTGGGAAACAAACGCTAGCTCACCTTACAAGAAACACACTCTGCTTTTGAGAAAAGAGCACTCTTCTACTCTACTGTGTTTCCTTTGGGGTCCAAACAGTTTGCTTGCTCAGAACAAAACAACTGTGCTTCCTACACACTCCGGACATATCTCATTCAACTCTGCTTAGGAAACTGACAAAAACAGTAGCTCCTCTTCAGTCAGATACACTGTACTTGCTGGGAACAGACGCGAGTGCTATTTGTACTGTGTATGGCAATGGGAGCGCAATAGTGACTTTCCTTACCAGAAAACAACTCTTGCTCGAAGGACCAGAAACTGCATGTGATTCAACTCCATATAGGACTGGGAAACAAACGCCAGCTCGCCTTACAAGAAACACACTCTGCTTTTGAGAAAAGAGCACTCTTCTACTCTACTGTGTTTCCTATAGGGCCAGAACAGTGAGCTTGCTCAGAACAAATGAACTGTGCTTCCTACACACGGCCATACGTAGTTCTACTCTGCTTAGGATACTGACAAGAACAGTAGCTCCTATTCAGTCCAATACACTGTACTTGCTGGGAACAGACGCGAATGGTATTTGCACTGTGTATGGCAATTAGAGCACAATAGTGACTCGTCTTACCAGAAAACTACTCTTGCTCGTAGGACAAAAAACTGCATGTGACTCAACTCTATTTAGGACTGGGAAACAAACTCTAGCTCGCCTTACAAGAAACACACTCTGCTTTTGAGAAAAGAGCACTCTTCTACTCTACTGTGTTTCGTGTAGGGCCAGAACAGTGAGCTTGCTCAGAACAAAAGAACTGTGCTTCCTACACACACAGCCATATCTAGTTCAATTCTGATTAGGAACCTGAGAAGAACAGTAGATCCTCTTCAGTCCAATACACTGTACTTGCTGGGAACAGACGCCAGTGCTATTTTTCCAGTGTATGGCAATGGCAGCGCAATAGTGACTATTCTTACCATAAAAAAACTCTTGCTCTTAGGACCAGAAACTGCATGTGATTCAACTCCATTTAGGACTGCGAAACAAACGCTAGCTCACCTTACAAGAAACACACTCTGCTTTAGAGAAAAGAGCACTTTTCTACTCTACTGTGTTTCCTATAGGGCCAGAATAGTGTGCTTGCTCAGAACAAAAGAACTGTGCTTCCTACACACACGGGCCATATCTAGTTCAACTCTGCTTAGGAAACTGACAAGAACAGTAGCTCCTCTTCAGTCCAATACACTGTACTTGCTGGGAACAGACACGAGTGCTATTTGCACTGTGTATGGCAATGGGAGCACAATAGTGACTTTCCTTACCAGAAAACAACTCTTGCTCGTAGGACCAGAAACTGTATGTGATTCAACTCCATTTAGGACTGGGAAACAAATGCTAGCTCGCCTTACAAGAAACACAATCTGCTTCAGAGAAAAGAGCACTCTTCTACTCTACTGTGTTTCCAATGGGGTCCGAACAGTGAGCTTGCTGAGAACAAAAAAACTGTGCTTCCTACACACACGGCCATATCTAGTTCAATTCTGCTTATAAACCTGACAAGAACAGTAGATCCTCTTCAGTCCAATACACTGTACTTGCTGGGAACAGACGCCAGTGCTATTTGTTCTGTGTATGGCAATGGCAGCGCAATAGTGACTCTTCTTACAAGAAAACAACTCTTGCTCATAGGACCAGAAACTGCATGTGATTCAACTCCATTTAGGACTGGGAAACAAACGCTAGCTCGCCTTACAAGAAACACACTCTGCTTTTGAGAAAAGAGCACTCTTCTACTCTACTGTGTTTCCTAGGGGGTCCAAACAGTGAGCTTGCTCAGAACAAAAGAACTGTGCTTCCTACACACACGGACCATATCTAGTTCAACTCTGCTGAGGAAACTGACAAGAACAGTTGCTCCTAATCAGTCCAATACACTGTACTTGAAGGGAACAGACGCGAGTACTATTTGCACTGTGTATGGCATTTGGAGCGCAAGAGTTACTCTTCTTACCAGAAATCAACTCTTGCTCGTAGGACCAAAAACTGCATGTGACTCAACTCCATTTAGGGCTGGGAAACAAACGCGAGCTCACCTTACAAGAAAAACACTCTGCTTTAGAGAAAAGAGTACTCTTCTACTCTACTGTGTTTCCTATGGGGTCCAAACAATGAGCATGCTCAGAACAAAAGAACTGGGCTTCCTACACACACGAGCCATATCTCGATCAACTCTGCTTAGGAAACTGACAAGAACAGTAGCTCCTCTTCAGTCCAATACACTGTACTTGCTGGGAACAGACGCGAGTGCTATTTGCACTGTGTATGGCAATGGGAGCGCAATAGTGACTTCCTGCCAGAAAACAACTCTTGCTCGTAGGACCAGAAACTGCATGTGATTCATTTCCATTTAGGACTGGGAAACAAATGCTAGCTCGCTTTACAAGAAACACACTCTGCTTTTGAGAAAAGAGCACTCTTCTACTCTACTGTGTTTCCTATAGGGCCAGAACAGTGAGCTTGCTGAGAACAAAGAACTGTGCTTCCTACACACACGGACCATATCTAGTTCAACTCTGCTTAGGAAACTGACAATAACAGTAGCTCCTATTCAGTCCAGTACACTGTACTTGCTGGGAACAGACGCGAGTGCTATTTGCACTGTGTATGCTAATTGGAGGGCAATAGTGACTCTTCTTACCAGAAAACAACTCTTGCTCATAGGACCAGAAACTGCATGTGATTCAACTCCATTTAGGACTGGGAAACAAACGCTAGCTCGCCTTACAAGAAACACACTCTGCTTTTGAGAAAAGAGCAATCTTCTACTCTACTGTGTTTCCTTGGTGTCCAAACAGTGAGCTTGCTCAGTACAAAAGAACTGTGCTTCCTACACACACGAGCCATATCTTGTTCAACTCTGCTTAGGAAACTGACAAGAACAGTAGCTCCTCTTCAGTCCAATACACTGTACTTGCTGAAAACAGACGCGAGTGCTATTTGCACTGTGTATGGCAATGGCAGCACAATAGTGACTATTCTTACCATAAAACAACTCTTGCTTGTAGGACCAGAAACTGCATGTGATTCAACTCCATTTAGGACTGGGAAACAAACGCTAGCTCGCCTTACAAGAAACGCACTCTGCTTTTGAGAAAAGAGCACTCTTCTACTCTACTGTGTTTCCTATGGGGTCCAAACAGTGAGCTTGCTCAGAACAAAAGAACTGTGCTTCCTACACACACGGACCATATCTAGTTCAACTCTGCTGAGGAAACTGACAAGAACAGTTGCTCCTAATCAGTCCAATACACTGTACTTTAAGGGAACAGACACGAGTACTATTTGCACTGTGTATGGCATTTGGAGCGCAAGAGTTACTCTTCTTACCAGAAAACAACTCTTGCTCATAAAACCAAAAACTGCATGTGACTCAACTCCATTTAGGACTGGGAAACAAACGCGAGCTCACCTTACAAGAAAAACACTCTGCTTTAGAGAAAAGAGCACTCTTCTACTCTACTGTGTTTCCTATGGGGTCCAAACTGTGAGCTTGCTGAGAACAAAAGAACTGTGCTTCCTACACACACGGGCCATATCTTGTTCAACTCTGCTTAGGAAACTGACAAGAACAGTAGCTCCTCTTCAGTCCAATACACTGTACTTGCTGGGAACAGACGCGAGTGCTATTTGCACTGTGTATGGCAATGGGAGCACAATAGTGACTTCCTTACCAGAAAACTACTCTTGCTCGTAGGACCAGAAACTGCATGTGATTCATTTCAATTTAGGACTGGGAAACAAATGCTAGCTCGCTTTACAAGAAACACACTCTGCTTTTGAGAAAAGAGCACTCTTCTACTCTACTGTGTTTCCTATAGGGCCAGAACAGTGAGCTTGCTCAGAACAAAATAACTGTGCTTCCTACACTCGGGCCATAAGTAGTTCAACTCTGCTTAGGAAACTGACAAGAACAGTAGCTCCTCTTCAGTCCAATTAACTGTACTTGTGGGGAACAGACGTGAATGCTATTTGCACTGCTTATGGCAATTGGAGCACAATATTGACTCGTCTTACCAGAAAACAACTCTTGCTCGTAGGACAAAAAACTGCATGTGACTCAACTCCATTTAGGACTGGGAAACAAACGCTAGCTCGCCTTACAAGAAACACACTCTGCTTTTGAGAAAAGAGCACTCTTCTACTCTACTGTGTTTCCTATGTGTTCCGAAGTGTGAGCTTGCTCATAACAAAAGAACTGTGCTTCCTACACACACGGCCATATCTAGTTCAAGTCTGCTTAGGAACCTGACAAGAACAGTAGATCTTCTTCAGTCCAATACACTGTACTTGCTGGGAAAAGCAAATAGCCAGTGCTATTTGTCCTGTGTATGGCAATGGCAGTGCAATAGTGACTTTCCTTATCAGAAAACAACTCTTGCTCGTAGGACCAGAAACTGCATGTGATTCAACTCCATTTATGACTGGGAAACAAACTCTAGCACGCTTTACAAGGAACACACTCTGCTTTTGAGAAAAGAGCACTCTTCTACTCTACTGTGTTTCCTATAGGGCCAGAACAGTGAGCTTGCTCAGAAAAAAAGAACTGTGCTTCCTACCCACACGGGCCTTATCTAGTTCAACTCTGCTTAGGAAACTGACAAGAACAGTAGCTCCTCTTCAGTCTGATACACTGTACTTGCTGGGAACAGACGCATGTGCTATTTGCACTGTGTATGGCAATGGGAGCGCAATAGTGACTTTCCTTACCAGAAAACAACTCTTGCTCGTAGGACCAGAAACTGCATGTGATTCCACTCCATTTGGACTGGGAAACAAACGCTAGCTCTCCTTACAAAAAACACACTCTGCTTTAGAGAAAAGAGCACTCTTCTACTCTACTGTGTTTCCTATGAGGTTCAAACAGTGAGCTTGCTCAGAACAAAAGAACTGTGCTTCCTACACACACGGACCATATCTAGTTCAGCTCTGCTTAGGAAACTGACAGGAACAGTAGCTCCTCTTCAGTCCAATACATTGTACTTGCTGGGAACAGATGCCAGTGCTATTTGTCCTGTGTAGGGCAATGGCAGCGCAATATTGACTCTTCTTAACAGAAAACAACTCTTGCTCGTAGGACCAGAAACTACATGGGATTCAACGCCATTTAGGACTGGAAAACAAACGCTAGCTCGCCTTACGAGAAAGACACACTGCTTTTGAGAAGAGAACTCTTCTACTCTACTGAGTTTCCTATGGGGTCCAAACAGTGAGCTTGCTCAGAACAAAAGAACTGTGCTTCCTACACACACCGACCATATCTAGTTCAACTCTGCTTAGGAAAATGACAAGAACAGTAGCTATTCTTCAGTCTGATACACTGTATTTGCTGGGAACAGAAGCGAGTGCTATTTGCACTGTGTATGGCAATGGGAGCTCAATAGTTACTTTCCTTACCAGAAAACAACTCTTGCTCGTAGGACCAGAAACTGCATGTGATTCAACGCCATTTAGGACTGGGAAACAAACGCTAGTTCGCCTTACAAGAAACACACTCTGCTTTAGAGAAAAGAGAACTCTTCTACTCTACTGTGTTTCCTATAGGGCCAGAACAGTGAGCTTGCTCAGAACAAAAGAACTGTGCTTCCTACACACACGGGCCATATCTAGTTCAACTCTGCTTAGGAAGCTGACAAGAACAGTAGCTCCTCTTCAGTCCAATACACTGTACTTCCTGGGAACAGAAGCGAGTGCTATTTGCACCTTGTATGGCAATTTGAGCACAATAGTGACTCGTCTTACCAGAAAACAACTCTTGCTCGTAGGACAAAAAACTGCATGTGACTCAACTCCATTTAGGACTGGGAAACAAACGTTGGTCGCCTTACAAGAAACACACTTTGCTTTAGAGAAAAGAGCACTTTTCTACTCTACTGTGTTTCCTATAGGGCCAGAACAGTCAGCTTGCTCAGTACAAAAGAACTGTGCTTCCTACACACCGACCATATCTAGTTCAACTCTGCTTAGGAACCTGACAAGAACAGTAGCTCCTCTTCAGTCCAATACACTGTACTTGCTGGGAAGAGACGCGAGTGCTATTTGGCCTGTGTATGACAATGGCAGCACAATAGTGACTCTTCTTACCATAAAACAACTCTTGCTCGTGGGACCAGAAACTGCATGAGATTCAACTCCATTTAGGACTGGGAAAGAAACGCTAGCTCGCCTTACAAGAAGCACACTCTACTTTTGAGAAAAGAGCACTTTCTACTCTACTGTGTTTCCTATAGGGCCAGAACAGTGAGCTTGCTCAGAACAAAAGAACTGTGCTTCCTACACACACGGGCCATATCTAGTTCAACTCTGCTTTGGAAACTGACAAGAACAGTAGCTCTTCTTCAGTCCAATACACTGTACTTGCTGGGAACAGACGCGAGTGCTATTTGCACTGTATATTGCAATGGGAGCTCAATAGTGACTTTCCTTACCAGAAAACAACTCTTGCTCGTAGGACCAGAAACTGTATGTGATTCAACTCCATTTAGGACTGGGAAACAAATGCTAGCTCGCCTTACAAGAAACACACTCTGCTTTAGAGAAAAGAGCACTCTTCTACTCTACTGTGTTTCCGATGGGGTCCGAACAGTGAGCTTGCTCAGAACAAAAGAACTGTGCTTCCTAAACACACGGCCATATCTAGTTCAACTTTGCTTATAAACCTGAGAAGAACAGTAGATCCTCTTCAGTCCAATACACTCTTCTGCTGGGAACAGACAACAGTGCTATTTTTCCTGTGTATGGCAATGGTAGCGCAATAGTGTCTCTTCTTACCAGAAAAAAACTCTTGCTCGTAGGAGCAGAAACTGCATGTGATTCAACTCCATTTAGGACTGGGAAACAAACGCTAGCTCGCCTTACAAGAAACACACTCTGCTTTTGAGAAAAGAGCACTCTTCTACTCTACTGTGTTTCCTAAAAGGCCAGAACAGTGAGCTTGCTGAGAACAAAAGAACTGTGCTTCCTACACACACGGACCATATCTAGTTCAACTATGCTTTGGAAACTGAAAAGAACAGTAGCACCTATTCAGTCCAATACACTGTACTTGCTGGGAACAGACGCGAGTGCTATTTGCACTGTGTCTGTCAATTGGAGCGCAATAGTGACTCTCCTTACCAGAAAACAACTCTTGCTCTTAGGACCAAAAACTGCATGTGACTCAACTCAATTTAGGACTGGGAAACAAACGCTAGCTCGCCTTACAAGAAACACACTCTGCTTTAGAGAAAAGAGCACTCTTCTACTCTACTGTGTTTCCTATAGGGCCAGAACAGTGAGCTTGATCAGAACAAAAGAACTGTGCTTCCTACACACACGGCCATATCTAGTTCAACTCTGCTTAGGACCCTGACAAGAACAGTAGATCCTCTTCAGTCCAATACACTGTACATGATGGGAACAGACGCCAGTGCTATTTGCTCTGTGTATTTCAATGGGAGCACAATAGTGACTCTTCTTACCAGAAAACAACTCTAGCTCGTAGGACCAGAAACTGCATGTGATTCAACTCCATTTAGGACTGGGAAACAAACTCTAGCTCGCCTTACAAGAAACACACTCTGCTTTTGAGAAAAGAGCACTCTTCTACTCTACTGTGTTTTCAATGGGGTCCAAACAGTGAGCTTGCTCAGAACAAAAGAACTGTGCTTCCTACACACGGGCCATATCTCGTTCAACTCTGCTTAGGAAATTGACAAGAACAGTAGCTCGTCTTCAGTCTGATACACTGTACTTGCTGGGAACAGACGCGAGTGTTATTTGCACTGTGTATGGCACTGGGAACGCAATAGTGACTTCCTTACCAGAAAACAACTCTTGCTCGTAGGACCAGAAACTGCATGGGATTCAACTCCATTTAGGACTGGGAAACAAACGCTAGCTCGCCTTACAAGAAACACACTCTGCTTTTGAGAAAAGAGCACTCTTCTACTCTACTGTGTTTCCTATAGGGCCAGAACAGTGAGCTTGCCGAGAACAAAAGAACTGTGCTTCCTAAACACACGGACCATATCTAGTTCAACTCTGCTTAGGAAACTGACAAGAACAGTAGCTCCAATTCTGTCCAATACACTGTACTTGCTGGGAAGAGACGCGAGTGCTATTTGCACTGTGTATGACAATGGGAGCACAATAGTGACTCTTCTTACCAGAAAACAACTCTTGCTCGTAGGACCAGAGACTGAATGTGATTCAACTCCATTTAGGACTAGGAAACAAACACTAGCTCGCCTTACAAGAAACACACTCTGACTTAGAGAAAAAAGCACTCTTCTACTCTACTGTGTTTCCTAAGAGGTCTGAACAGTGAACTTGCTCAGAACAAAAGAACTGTGCATCCTACACACGGCCATACCTAGTTCAATTCTGCTTAGGAACCTGACAAGAACAGTAGATCCTCTTCAGTCCAATACACTGTACTGCTGGGAACAGACAACAATGCTCTTTGTCCTGTGTATGGCAATGGCAGCGCAATAGTGACTCTTCTTACCAGAAAACAACTCTTGCTCGTAGGACCAGAAACTGCATGGGATTCAACTCCATTTAGGACTGGGAAACAAATGCTAGCTCGCCTTACAAGAAACACACTCTGCTTTTGAGAAAAGAGCAATCTTCTACTCTACTGTGTTTCCTTGGTGTCCAAACAGTGAGCTTGCTCAGAACAAAACAACTGTGCTTCCTACACACACGGACCAATTCTAGTAAAACTCTGCTTAGGAACCTGACAAGAACAGTAGATCCTCTTCAGTCCAATACACTGTACTTGCTGGGAACAGACGCGAGTGCTATTTGTACTGTGTATGGCAATTAGAGCACAATAGTGACTCGTCTTACCAGAAAACAACTCTTGCTTGTAGGACAAAAAACTTCATGTGACTCAAATCCATTTAGGACTGGGAAACAAACGCTAGCTCGCCTTACAAAAAACACACTCTGCTTTAGAGAAAAGAGCACTCTTCTACTCTACTGTGTTTCCTATAGGGCCAGAACAGTGAGCTTGCTCAGAACAAAAGAACTGTGCTTCCTACACACACGGGCCATATCTCGTTCAACTCTGCTTAGGAAACTGACAAGAACAGTAGCTCCTCTTCAGTCCAATACACTGTACTTTCTGGGAACAGACGCGAGTACTATTTGCACTGTGTATGGCAAAGGGAGCGCAATAGTGATTTTCTTACCAGAAAACAACTCTTGCTCGTAGGACCAGAAACTGCATGTAATTCAACTCCATTTAGGACTGGGAAACAAATGCTAGCTAGCCTTACAAGAAACACAATCTGCTTTAGAGAAAAGAGCACCCTTCTACTCTACTGTGTTTCAATGGGGTCCGAACAGTGAGCTTGCTCAGAACAAAAAAACTGTGATTCCTACACACACGGCCATATCTAGTTCAACTCTACTTAGGAACCTGACAAGAACAGTAGATTTTCTTCAGTCCAATACACTGTACATGCTGGGAACAGACGCCAGTGCTATTTGCCCTGTGTATGACAATGGGAGCACAACAGTGACTCTTCTTACCAGAAAACAACTCTTCCTCGTAGGACCAGAAACTGCATGAGATTCAACTCCATTTAGGACTGGGAAACAAACGCTAGCTCGCCTTACAAGAAACACACTCTGCTTTTGAGAGAAGAGCACTCTTCTACTCTACTGTGTTTCCTGTAGGGCCAGAACAGAGAGCTTGCTCAGAACAAAAGAACTGTGCTTCCTACACACACGGTCATATCTAGTCCAATTCTGCTTAGGAAACTGACAAAAATAATAGATCCTCTTCAGTCCAATACACTGTACTTGCTGGGAAGAGACGCAAGTGCTATTTGCCCTGTGTATGACAATGGCAGCGCAATAGTGACTCTTCTTACCATAAAACAACTCTTGCTCGTAGGACCAGAAACTGCATGAGATTCAACTCCATTTAGGACTGGGAAAGAAACGCTAGCTCGCCTTACAAGAAGCACACTCTACTTTTGAGAAAAGAGCACTTTCTACTCTACCTTGTTTCCTATAGGGCCAGAACAGTGAGCTTGCTCAGAACAAAAGAACTGTGCTTCCTACACACACGGGCCATATCTAGTTCAACTCTGCTTTGGAAACTGACAAGAACAGTAGCTCCTCTTCAGTCCAATACACTGTACTTGCTGGGAACAGACGCGAGTGCTATTTGCACTGTATATTGCAATGGGAGCTCAATAGTGACTTTCCTTACCAGAAAACAACTCTTGCTCGTAGGACCAGAAACTGTATGTGATTCAACTCCATTTAGGACTGGGAAACAAATGCTAGCTCGCCTTACAAGAAACACAATCTGCTTTAGAGAAAAGAGCACTCTTCTACTCTACTGTGTTTCCTATGTGGTCCAAACAGTGAGCTTGCTCAGAACAAAAGAACTGTGCTTCCTACACACATGGGCCATATCTAGTTCAACTCTGCTTAGGAAACTGACAAGAACAGTAGCTCCTCTTCAGTCCAATACACTGTACTTTCTAGGAACAGACGTGATTACTATTTGCACTCTGTACGGCAATGGGAGCACAACAGTGATTTCCTTACCAGAAAACAACTCTTGCTCGTAGGACCAGAAACTGCATGTGATTCAACTCAATTTAGGACTGGGAAAGATACGCGAGTTTGCCTTACAAGAAACACACTCTGCTTTAGAGAAAAGAGCACTTCCTACTCTACTGTGTTTCCTATAAGGCCAGAACAGTGAGCTTGCTCAGAACAAAAGAACTGTGCTTCCTACACACACGGGCCATATCTAGTTCAACTCTGCTTTGGAAACTGACAAGAACAGTAGCTCCTCTTCAGTCCAATACACTGTACTTGCTGGGAACAGACGCGAGTGCTATTTGCACTGTGTATGGAAATGGGAGCACAATAGTGACTTTCCTTACCAGAAAACAACTCTTGCTCGTAGGACCAGAAACTGTATGTGATTCAACTCCATTTAGGACTGGGAAACATATGCTAGCTCGCCTTACAAGAAACACACTCTGCTTTAGAGAAAAGAGCACTCTTCTACTCTACTGTGTTTCCGATGGGGTCCGAACAGTGAGCTTGCTCAGAACAAAAGAACTGTGCTTCCTACACACACGGCCATATCTAGTTCAATTTTGCTTATAAACCTGACAAGAACAGTAGATCCTCCTCAGTCCAATACACTGTTCTGCTGGGAACAGACAACAGTGCTATTTTTCCTGTGTATGGCAATAGTAGCACAATAGTGTCTCTTCTTACCAGAAAAAACTATTGCTCGTAGGAGCAGAAACTGCATGTGATTCAACTCCATTTAGGACTGGGAAACAAACGGTAGCTCGCCTTACAAGAAACACACTCTGCTTTTGAGAAAAGAGCACTGTTCTACTCTACTGTGTTTCCTATAGGTCCAGAACAGTGAGCTTGCTGAGAACAAAAAAACTGTGCTTCCTACACACACGGACCATATCTATTTCAACTCTGCTTACGAAACTGACAAGAACAGTAGCTCCTATTCAGTCCGATACACTGTACTTGCTGGGAACAGACGCGAGTGCAATTTGCCCTGTGTATTTCAATGGAAGCACAATAGTGACTCTTCTTACCAGAAAACAACTCTTGCTCGTAGGACCAGAAACTGCATGTGATTCAAATCCATTTAGGACTGGGAAACAAACGCTAGCTCGCCTTACAAGAAACACACTCTGCTTTAGAGAAAAGAGCCCTCTTCTACTCTAAAGTCTTTCCTATAGGGCCAAAACAGTGAGCTTTCTCAGAACAAAAGAACTGTTCTTCCTACCCACACGGTCATATCTAGTTCAATTCTGCTTAGGAAACTGACAAGAATAGTAGATCCTCTTCAGTCCAATACACTGCACTTGCTGGGAACAGACGCGCATTCTATTTGCACTGTGTATGGCAATGGGAGCGCAATAGTGACTTTCATTACCAGAAAACAACTCTTGCTCGTAGGACCAGAAACTGCATGTTATTCAACTCCATATAGTACTGGGAAACAAAAACTAGCTCACCTTACAAGAAACACACTCTGCTTTTGAGAAAAGAGCACTCTTCTACTCTACTGTGTTTCCTATAGGGCCAGAACAGTGAGCTTGCCCAGAACAAAAGAACTGTGCTTCCTACACACACGGACCACATCTAGTTCAACTATGCTTAGGAACCTGACAAGAACAGTAGACCCTCTTCAGTCCAATACACTGTACATGCTGGGAACAGACGCCAGTGCTATTTGCCCTGTGTATGACAATGGGAGCACAATAGTGACTCTTCTTACCAGAAAACAACTCTTGCTCGTAGGACCAGAGACTGCATGTGATTCATCTCCATTTAGGACTAGGAAACAAACACTAGCTTGCCTTAGAAGAAGCACACTCTGATTTAGAGAAAAAAGCACTCTTCTACTCTACTGTGTTTCCTAAGAGGTCTGAACAGTGAACTTGCTCAGAACAAAAGAACTGTGCTTCCTACACACACGGCCATACATAGTTCAATTCTGCTTAGGAACCTGACAAGAACAGTAGATCCTCTTCAGTCCAATACACTGTACATGCTGGGAACAGACGCGAGTGCTATTTGCCCTGTTTATGACAATGGGATCACAATAGTGACTCTTCTTACCAGAAAACAACTCTTGCTCGTAGGACCAGAGACTGTATGTGATTCAACTCCATTTAGGACTGGGAAACAATAGCTAGCTAGCCTTACAAGAAACACAATCTGCTTTAGAGAAAAGAACACTCTTCTACTCTTTTGTTTCCTATGGGGTCCGAACAGTGAGCTTGCTCAGAACAAAAAAACTGTGCTTCCTACACACACGGCCATATCTAGTTCAACTCTGCTTAGGAACCTGACAAGAACAGTAGATCCTCTTCAGTCCAATACACTGTACATGCTGGGAACAGACGCCAGTGCTATTTGCCCTGTGTATGACAATGGGAGCACAATAGTGACTCTTCTTACCAGAAAACAACTCTTGCTCGTAGGACCAGAAACTGCATGTGATTCAACTCCATTTAGGACTGGGAAACAAACGCTAGCTCGCCTTACAAGAAACACACTCTGCTTTTGAGAAAAGAGCACTCTTCTACTCTACTGTGTTTCCTAAGAGGTCCGAACAGTGAGCTTGCACAGAACAAAAGAACTGTGCTTCCTGCACACGGCCATACCTAGTTCAATTCTGCTTAGGAACCTGATAAGAACAGTAGATCCTCTTCAGTCCAATACACTGTATGGCTGGGAACAGACAACAATGCTATTTGTCCTGTGTATGGCAATGGCAGCGCAATAGTGACTCTTCTTACCAGAAAAAAACTCTTGCTTGTAGGACCAGAAACTGCATGGGATTCAACTCCATTTAGGACTGGGAAACAAACGCTAGCTCGCCTTACAAGAAACACACTCTGCTTTTGATAAAGAGCAATTGTCTACTCTACTGTGTTTCCTTGGTGTCCAAACAGTGAGCTTGCTCAGAACAAAACAACCTTGCTTCCTACACACACGGACCATATCTAGTAAAACTCTGCTTAGGAACCTGACAAGAACAGTAGCTCCTCTTCAGTCCAATACACTGTACTTGCTGGGAACAGACATGAGTGCTATTTGCCCTGTGTTTGACAATGGGAGCACAATAGTGACTCTTCTTACCAGAAAACAACTCTTGCTCGTAGGACCAGAAACTGCATGTGATTCAACTCCATTTAGGACTGGGAAACAAACGCTAGCTCGCCTTACAAGAAACACACTCTGCTTTTGAGAAAAGAGCACTCTTCTACTCTACTGTGTTTCCTGTAGGGCCAGAACAGTGAGCTTGCTCAGAACAAAAGAATTGTGCTTCCTACACACACGGCCATATCTAGTTCAATTTTGATTAGGAACCTGACAAGAACAGTAGATCCTCTTCAGTCAAATAAACTGTACTTGATGGGAACAGACGCCAGTGCTATTTGTCCTGTGTATGACAATGGCAGCGCAATAGTGACTATTCTTACCATAAAACAACTCTTGCTCGTAGGACCAGAAACTGCATGTGATTCAACTCCACTTAGGACTGGGAAACAAATGCTAGCTTGCCTTACAAGAAACACACTCTGCTTTAGAGAAAAGAGCACTCTTCTACTCTACTGTGTTTCCTATAGGGCCAGAACAGTGAGCTTGCTCAGAACAAAAGAACTGTGCTTCCTACACACACGGGCCATATCTAGTTCAACTCTGCTTAGGAAACTGACAAGAACAGTAGCTCCTCTTCAGTCCAATAAACTGTACTTGCTGGGAACAGACGCGAGTCCTATTTGTTCTGTGTATGGCAATGGCAGCGCAATAGTGACTCTACTTACCAGAAAACAACTCTTGCTCGTAGAGCCAGAGACTGCATGTGATTCAACTACATTTAGGACTAGGAAACAAACACTAGCTCACCTTACAAGAAACACACTCTGATTTAGAGAAAAAAGCACTCTTCTACTCTACTGTGTTTCCTATGGGGTCCAAACAGTGAGCTTGCTCAAAACAAAAAACTGTGCTTCCTACACACGGACCATATCTAGTTCAACTCTGCTTACGAAACTGACAAGAACAGTAGCTCGTCTTCAGTCCGATACACTGTACTTGCTGGGAACAAACGCGAGTGCTATTTGCACTGTGTATAGCAATTGGAGCGCAATAGTGACTCTTCTTCCCAGAAAACAACTCTTGCTCGTAGGACCAGAAACTGCATGTGATTCAACTCCATTTAGGACTGTGAAACAAATGCTAGCTCGCCTTACATGAAACACACTCTGCTTTTGAGAAAAGAGCACTCTTCTACTCTACTGTGTTTCCAATGGGGTCCGAACAGTGAGCTTGCTCAGAACAAAAGAACTGTGCTTCCTACACACACGGCCATATCTAGTTCAATTCTGATTAGGAACCTGACAAGAACAGTAGATCCTCTTCAGTCCAATACACTGTACTTGCTGGGAACAGACGCCAGTGATATTTGTCCTGTGTATGGCAATGGCAGCACAATAGTGACTATTCTTACCATAAAACAATTCCTGCTCGTAGGACCAGAAACTGCATGTGATTCAACTCCATTTAGGACTGGGAAACAAACGCTAGCTCGCCTTACAAGAAACACACTCTGCTTTAGAGAAAAGAGCACTCTTCTACTCTACTGTGTTTCCTATAGGGCCAGAACAGTGAGCTTGCTCAGAACAAAAGAACAGTGCTTCCTACACACACGGGCCATATCTAGTTTAACTCTGCTTAGGAAACTGACAAGAACAGTAGCTCCTCTTCAGTCCAATACACTGTACTTGCTGGGAACAGACGCGAGTGCTATTTGCACTGTGTATGGCATTGGGAGCACAATAGTGACTTTCCTTACCAGAAAACAACTCTTGCTCGTAGGACCAGAAACTGTATGTGATTCAACTCCATTTAGGACTGGGAAACAAACGTTAGCTCGCCTTACAAGAAACACACTCTGCTTTTGAGAAAAGAGAACTCTTCCTCTCAACTGTGTTTCCTATAGGGCCAGAACAGTGAACTTGCTGAGAACAAAAGAACTGTGCTTCCTACACACACGGACCATATCTAGTTCAACTATGCTTTGGAAACTGACAAGAACAGTACCTCCTATTCAGTCCATAACACTGTACTTGCTGGGAACAGACGCGAGTGCAATTTGCCCTGTGTATTTCAATGGAAGCACAATAGTGACTCTTCTTAACAGAAAACAACTCTTGCTCGTAGGACCAGAAACTGCATGTGATTCAAATCCATTTAGGACTGGGAAACAAACTCTAGCTCGCCTTACAAGAAACACACTCTGCTTTTGAGAAAAGAGCACTCTTCTACTCTACTGTGTTTCCAATGGGGTCCAAACAGTGAGCTTGCTCAGAACAAAAGAACTGTGCTTCCTACACACGGCCCATATCTCGTTCAACTCTGCTTAGGAAACTGACAAGAACAGTAGCTCCATTTCACTCTGATACACTGTACTTGCTGGGAACAGACGCGAGTGCTATATGCACTGTGTGGCACTGGGAACGCAATAGTGACTTCCTTACCAGAAAACAACTCTTGCTCGTAGGACCAGAAACTGCATGTGATTCAACTCCATTTAGGACTGGGAAACAAACGCTAGCTCGACTTACAAGAAACACACTCTGCTTTTGAAAAAAGAGCACTGTTCTACTCTACTGTGTTTCCTATAGGGCCAGAACAGTGAGCTTGCTCAGAACAAAAGAACTGTGCTTCCTAAACACACGGACCATATCTAGTTCAACTCTGCTTAGGAAACTGACAAGAACAGTAGCTCCTATTCTGTCCAATACACTGTACTTGCTGGGAACAGACGTGAGTGCTATTTGCACTGTGTATGGCAATTGGAGCGCAATAGTGACTCTTCTTACCAGAAAACAACTCTTGCTCGTAGGAGCAAAACCTGCATGTGACTCAACTCCATTTTGGACTGGGAAACAAACGCTAGCTCACCTTACAAGAAACACACTCTGCTTTTGATAAAAGAGCCCTGTTCTACTCTAAAGTGTTTCATATAGGGCCAAAACAGTGAGCTTGCTCAGAACAAAAGAACTGTGCTTCCTACACACATGGACCACATCTAGTTCAACTATGCTTTGGAAACTGACAAGAAGAGTAGCTCCTAATCAGTCCAATACACTGTACTTGCTGGGAACAGACGCGAGTGCTATTTGCACTGTGTATGGCAATTGGAGCGCAATAGTGACTCTTCTTACCAGAAAACAACTCTTGCTCGTAGGACCAGAAACTGCATGTGATTCAACTCCATTTAGGACTGGGAAACAAACACTAGCTCGCCTTACAAGAAACACACTCTTATTTAGAGAAAAAAGCACTGTTCTACTCTACTGTGTTTCCTAAGAGGTCCAAACAGTGAACTTGCTCAGAACAAAAGAACTGTGCTTCCTACACACACGGCCATATCTAGTTCAATTCTGATTAGGAACCTGACAAGAACAGTAGATCCTCTTCACTCCAATACACTGTACTTGCCTGGAACAGACTCAGGGCTCTTTGTCCTGTGTATGGCAATGGCAGCGCAATATTGACTCTTCTTACCAGAAAACAACTCTTGCTCGTAGGACCAGAAACTGCATGTGATTCAACTCCATTTAGGATTGGGAAACAAACGCTAGCTCTCCTTATAAGAAACACACTCTGCTTTTGAGAAAAGAGCACTCTTCTACTCTACTGTGTTTCCTGTGGGGCCAGAACAGTGAGCTTGCTCAGAACAAAAGAACTGTGCTTCCTACACACACGGCCATATCTAGTTCAATTCTGATTAGGAACCTGACAAGAACAGTAGATCCTCTTCAGTCCAATACACTGTACTTGCTGGGAACAGACGCCAGTGCTATTTGTCCTGGGTATGGCAATGGCAGCGCAATAGTGACTCTACTTACCAGAAAACAACTCTTGCTCGTAGGACCAGAAACTGTATGTGATTCAACTCCATTTAGGACTGTGAAACAAATGCTAGCTCGCCTTACAAGAAACACAATCTGCTTTAGAGAAAAGAGAACTCTTCTACTCTACTGTGTTTCCTATGGGGTCCGAACAGTGAGCTTGCTCAGAACAAAAAAACTGTGCTTCCTACACACACGGCCATATCTAGTTCAATTCTGCTTATAAACCTGACAAGAACAGTAGATCCTCTTCAGGCCAATACACTGTACTTGCTGGGAACAGACGCCAGTGCTATTTGTCCTGTGTATGGCAATGGGAGCGCAATACTGACTCTTCTTACTAGAAAACAACTCTTGCTCGTAGGACCAGAAACTGCATGTGATTCAACTCCATTTACGACTGGGAAACAAATGCTAGCTCGCCTTACATGAAACACACTCTGCTTTTGAAAAAAGAGCACTCTTCTACTCTACTGTGTTTCCTATGTGGTCCAAACAGTGAGCTTGCTCAGAACAAAAGAACTGTGCTTCCTACACACACGAGCCATATCTCGTTCAACTCTGCATAGGAAACTGACAAGAACAGTAGCTCCTCTTCAGTCCGATACACTGTATGTGCTGGGAACAGATGCGAGTGCTATTTGCACTGTGTATAGCAATTGGAGCGCAATAGTGACTCTTCTTCCCAGAAAACAACTCTTGCTCGTAGGACCAAAAACTGCATGTGACTCAACTCCATTTAGGACTGGGAAACAAACTCGATCTCGCCTTACAAGAAGCACACTCCGCTTTTGAGAAAAGAGCACTCTTCTACTCTACTGTGTTTCCTATAGGGCCAAAACAGTGAGCTTGCTCAGAACAAAAGAACTGTGCTTCTTAAACACACGGTCATATCTAGTTCAATTCTGCTTAGGAAACTGACAAGAATAGTAGATCCTCTTCAGTCCAATACACTGTTCTTGCTGGGAACAGACGCGAGTGCTATTTGCCCTGTGTATGAAAATGGGAGCACAATAGTGACTCTTCTTACCAGAAAACAACTCTTGCTCGTAGGACCAAAAACTGCATGTGATTCAACTCCATTTAGGACTGGGAAACAAACGCTAGCTCGCCTTACAAGAAACACACTCTGCTTTTGAGAAAAGAGCCCTCTTCTACTCTAAAGTGTTTGCTATAGGGCCAAAACAGTGAGCTTGCTCAGAACAAAAAAACTGTGCTTCCTACACACACCACCATACCTAGTTCAATTCTGCTTAGGAACCTGACAAGAACAGTAGATCCTCTTCAGTCCAATACACTGTACTGCTGGGAAGAGACAACAGTGCTATTTGTCCTGTGTAGGGAAATGGCAGCGCAATAGTGACTATTCTTACCATAAAACAACTCTTGCTCGTAGGACCAGAAACAGCATGTGATTCAACTCCATTTAGGACTGGGAAAGAAACGCTAGCTCGCCTTACAAGAAACACACTCTGCTTTTGAGAAAAGAACACTCTTCTACTCTACTGTGTTTCCTATGGGGTTCAAACAGTGAGCTTGCTCAGAACAAAACAACTGTGCTTCCTACGCAAACCGCCATACCTAGTTCAATTCTGCTTAGGAACCTGACAAGAACAGTAGATCCTCTTCAGTCCATTTAGGACTGGGAAACAAACGCTAGCTCGCCTTACAAGAAACACACTCTGCTTTTGAGAAAAGAGCACTCTTCTACTCTACTGTGTTTCCTATAGGGCCAGAACAGTGAGCTTGCCCAGAACAAAAGAACTGTGCTTCCTACACACACGGACCACATCTAGTTCAACTATGCTTACGAACCTGACAAGAACAGTAGACCCTCTTCAGTCCAATACACTGTACATGCTGGGAACAGACGCCAGTGCTATTTGCCCTGTGTATGACAATGGGAGCACAATAGTGACTCTTCTTACCAGAAAACAACTCTTGCTCGTAGGACCAGAGACTGCATGTGATTCATCTCCATTTAGGACAAGGAAACAAACACTAGCTTGCCTTAGAAGAAGCACACTCTGATTTAGACAAAAAAGCACTCTTCTACTCTACTGTGTTTCCTAAGAGGTCTGAACAGTGAACTTGCTCAGAACAAAAGAACTGTGCTTCCTACACACACGGCCATACATAGTTCAATTCTGCTTAGGAACCTGACAAGAACAGTAGATCCTCTTCAGTCCAATACACTGTACATGCTGGGAACAGATGCGAGTGCTATTTGCCCTGTTTATGAAAATGGGATCACAATAGTGACTCTTCTTACCAGAAAACAACTCTTGCTCGTAGGACCAGAGACTGTATGTGATTCAACTCCATTTAGGACTGGGAAACAATAGCTAGCTAGCCGTACAAGAAACACAATCTGCTTTAGAGAAAAGAGCACTCTTCTACTCTTTTGTTTCCTATGGGGTCCGAACAGTGAGCTTGCTCAGAACAAAAAAACTGTGCTTCCTACACACACGGCCATATCTAGTTCAACTCTGCTTAGGAACCTGACAAGAACAGTAGATCCTCTTCAGTCCAATACACTGTACATGCTGGGAACAGACGCCAGTGCTATTTGCCCTGTGTATGACAATGGGAGCACAATAGTGACTCTTCTTACCAGAAAACAACTCTTGCTCGTAGGACCAGAAACTGCATGTGATTCAACTCCATTTAGGACAGGGAAACAAACGCTAGCTCGCCTTACAAGAAACACACTCTGCTTTTGAGAAAAGAGCACTCTTCTACTCTACTGTGTTTCCTAAGAGGTCTGAACAGTGAGCTTGCTCAGAACAAAAGAACTGTGCTTCCTACACACGGCCATACCTAGTTCAATTCTGCTTAGGAACCTGATAAGAACAGTAGATCCTCTTCAGTCCAATACACTGTACGGCTGGGAACAGACAACAATGCTATTTGTCCTGTGTATGGCAATGGCAGCGCAATAGTGACTCTTCTTACCAGAAAACAACTCTTGCTTGTAGGACCAGAAACTGCATGGATTCAACTCCATTTAGGACAGGGAAACAAACGCTAGCTCGCCTTACAAGAAACACACTCTGCTTTAGAGAAAAGAGCCCTCTTCTACTCTAAAGTATTTCCTATAGGGCCAAAACAGTGAGCTTTCTCAGAACAAAAGAACTGTTCTTCCTACACACACGGTCATATCTAGTTCAATTCTGCTTAGGAAACTGACAAGAATAGTAGATCCTCTTCAGTCCAATACACTGCACTTGCTGGGAACAGACGCGCGTTCTATTTGCACTGTGTATGGCAATGGGAGCGCAATAGTGACTTTCATTACCAGAAAACAACTCTTGCTCGTAGGACCAGAAACTGCATATTATTCAACTCCATATAGTACTGGGAAACAAACACTAGCTCGCCTTACAAGAAACACACTCTGCTTTTGAGAAAAGAGCACTCTTCTACTCTACTGTGTTTCCTATAGGGCCAGAACAGTGAGCTTGCCCAGAACAAAAGAACTGTGCTTCCTACACACACGGACCACATCTAGTTCAACTATGCTTATGAACCTGACAAGAACAGTAGACCCTCTTCTGTCCAATACACTGTACATGCTGGGAACAGACGCCAGTGCTATTTGCCCTGTGTATGACAATGGGAGCACAATAGTGACTCTTCTTACCAGAAAACAACTCTTGCTCGTAGGACCAGAGACTGCATGTGATTCATCTCCATTTAGGACTAGGAAACAAACACTAGCTCGCCTTAGAAGAAGCACACTCTGATTTAGAGAAAAAAGCACTCTTCTACTCTACTGTGTTTCCTAAGAGGTCTGAACAGTGAACTTGCTCAGAACAAAAGAACTGTGCTTCCTACACACACGGCCATACCTAGTTCAATTCTGCTTAGGAACCTGACAAGAACAGTAGATCCTCTTCAGTCCAATACACTGTACATGCTGGGAACAGACGCGAGTGCTATTTGCCCTGTTTATGACAATGGGATCACAATAGTGACTCTTCTTACCAGAAAACAACTCTTGCTCGTAGGACCATAGACTGTATGTGATTCAAGTCCATTTAGGACTGGGAAACAATAGCTAGCTAGCCTTACAAGAAACACAATCTGCTTTAGAGAAAAGAGCACTCTTCTACTCTTTTGTTTCCTATGGGGTCCAAACAGTGAGCTTGCTCAGAACAAAAAAACTGTGCTTCCTACACACACGGCCATATCTAGTTCAACTCTGCTTAGGAACCTGACAAGAACAGTAGATCCTCTTCAGTCCAATACACTGTACATGCTGGGAACAGACGCCAGTGCTATTTGCCCTGTGTATGACAATGGGAGCACAATAGTGACTCTTCTTACCAGAAAACAACTCTTGCTCGTAGGACCAGAAACTGCATGTGATTCAACTCCATTTAGGACTGGGAAACAAACGCTAGCTCGCCTTAGAAGAAACACACTCTGCTTTTGAGAAAAGAGCACTCTTCTACTCTACTGTGTTTCCTAAGAGGTCCGAACAGTGAGCTTGCTCAGAACAAAAGAACTGTGCTTCCTACACACGGCCATACCTAGTTCAATTCTGCTTAGGAACCTGATAAGAACAGTAGATCCTCTTCAGTCCAATACACTGTACGGCTGGGAACAGACAACAATGCTATTTGTCCTGTGTATGGCAATGGCAGCGCAATAGTGACTCTTCTTACCAGAAAACAACTCTTGCTTGTAGGACAAGAAACTGCATGGATTCAACTCCATTTAGGACTGGGAAACAAACGCTAGCTCGCCTTACAAGAAACACACTCTGCTTTAGAGAAAAGAGCCCTCTTCTACTCTAAAGTATTTCTTATAGGGCCAAAACAGTGAGCTTTCTCAGAACAAAAGAACTGTTCTTCCTACACACACGGTCATATCTAGTTCAATTCTGCTTAGGAAACTGACAAGAATAGTAGATCCTGTTCAGTCCAATACACTGCACTTGCTGGGAACAGACGCGCGTTCTATTTGCACTGTGTATGGCAATGGGAGCGCAATAGTGACTTTCATTACCAGAAAACAACTCTTGCTCGTAGGACCAGAAACTGCATGTTATTCAACTCCATATAGTACTGGGAAACAAAAACTAGCTCGCCTTACAAGAAACACACTCTGCTTTTGAGAAAAGAGCACTCTTCTACTCTACTGTGTTTCCTATAGGGCCAGAACAGTGAGCTTGCCCAGAACAAAAGAACTGTGCTTCCTACACACACGGACCACATCTAGTTCAACTATGCTTACGAACCTGACAAGAACAGTAGACCCTCTTCAGTCCAATACACTGTACATGCTGGGAACAGACGCCAGTGCTATTTGCCCTGTGTATGACAATGGGAGCACAATAGTGACTCTTCTTACCAGAAAACAACTCTTGCTCGTAGGACCAGAGACTGCATGTGATTCATCTCCATTTAGGACTAGGAAACAAACACTAGCTTGCCTTAGAAGAAGCACACTCTGATTTAGACAAAAAAGCACTCTTCTACTCTACTGTGTTTCCTAAGAGGTCTGAACAGTGAACTTGCTCAGAACAAAAGAACTGTGCTTCCTACACACACGGCCATACATAGTTCAATTCTGCTTAGGAACCTGACAAGAACAGTAGATCCTCTTCAGTCCAATACACTGTACATGCTGGGAACAGACGCGAGTGCTATTTGCCCTGTTTATGACAATGGGATCACAATAGTGACTCTTCTTACCAGAAAACAACTCTTGCTCGTAGGACCAGAGACTGTATGTGATTCAACTCCATTTAGGACTGGGAAACAATAGCTAGCTAGCCGTACAAGAAACACAATCTGCTTTAGAGAAAAGAGCACTCTTCTACTCTTTTGTTTCCTATGGGGTCCGAACAGTGAGCTTGCTCAGAACAAAAAAACTGTGCTTCCTACACACACGGCCATATCTAGTTCAATTTTGATTAGGAACCTGACAAGAACAGTAGATCCTCTTCAGTCAAATAAACTGTACTTGATGGGAACAGACGCCAGTGCTATTTGTCCTGTGTATGACAATGGCAGCGCAATAGTGACTATTCTTACCATAAAACAACTCTTGCTCGTAGGACCAGAAACTGCATGTGATTCAACTCCACTTAGGACTGGGAAACAAATGCTAGCTTGCCTTACAAGAAACACACTCTGCTTTAGAGAAAAGAGCACTCTTCTACTCTACTGTGTTTCCTATAGGGCCAGAACAGTGAGCTTGCTCAGAACAAAAGAACTGTGCTTCCTACACACACGGGCCATATCTAGTTCAACTCTGCTTAGGAAACTGACAAGAACAGTAGCTCCTCTTCAGTCCAATAAACTGTACTTGCTGGGAACAGACGCGAGTCCTATTTGTTCTGTGTATGGCAATGGCAGCGCAATAGTGACTCTACTTACCAGAAAACAACTCTTGCTCGTAGAGCCAGAGACTGCATGTGATTCAACTACATTTAGGACTGGAAACAAACACTAGCTCACCTTACAAGAAACACACTCTGATTTAGAGAAAAAAGCACTCTTCTACTCTACTGTGTTTCCTATGGGGTCCAAACAGTGAGCTTGCTCAGAACAAAAAACTGTGCTTCCTACACACGGACCATATCTAGTTCAACTCTGCTTACGAAACTGACAAGAACAGTAGCTCGTCTTCAGTCCGATACACTGTACTTGCTGGGAACAAACGCGAGTGCTATTTGCACTGTGTATAGCAATTGGAGCGCAATAGTGACTCTTCTTCCCAGAAAACAACTCTTGCTTGTAGGACCAGAAACTGCATGTGATTCAACTCCATTTAGGACTGGGAAACAAATGCTAGCTCGCCTTACATGAAACACACTCTGCTTTTGAGAAAAGAGCACTCTTCTACTCTACTGTGTTTCCAATGGGGTCCGAACAGTGAGCTTGCTCAGAACAAAAGAACTGTGCTTCCTACACACACGGCCATATCTAGTTCAATTCTGATTAGGAACCTGACAAGAACAGTAGATCCTCTTCAGTCCAATACACTGTACTTGCTGGGAACAGACGCCAGTGATATTTGTCCTGTGTATGGCAATGGCAGCACAATAGTGACTATTCTTACCATAAAACAATTCCTGCTCGTAGGACCAGAAACTGCATGTGATTCAACTCTATTTAGGACTGGGAAACAAACGCTAGCTCGCCTTACAAGAAACACACTCTGCTTTAGAGAAAAGAGCACTCTTCTACTCTACTGTGTTTCCTATAGGGCCAGAACAGTGAGCTTGCTCAGAACAAAAGAACAGTGCTTCCTACACACACGGGCCATATCTAGTTTAACTCTGCTTAGGAAACTGACAAGAACAGTAGCTCCTCTTCAGTCCAATACACTGTACTTGCTGGGAACAGACGCGAGTGCTATTTGCACTGTGTATGGCATTGGGAGCACAATAGTGACTTTCCTTACCAGAAAACAACTCTTGCTCGTAGGACCAGAAACTGTATGTGATTCAACTCCATTTAGGACTGGGAAACAAACGCTAGCTCGCCTTACAAGAAACACACTCTGCTTTTGAGAAAAGAGAACTCTTCTACTCAACTGTGTTTCCCATAGGGCCAGAACAGTGAACTTGCTGAGAACAAAAGAACTGTGCTTCCTACACACACGGACCATATCTAGTTCAACTATGCTTTGGAAACTGACAAGAACAGTAGCTCCTATTCAGTCCGATACACTGTACTTGCTGGGAACAGACGCGAGTGCAATTTGCCCTGTGTATTTCAATGGAAGCACAATAGTGACTCTTCTTACCAGAAAACAACTCTTGCTCGTAGGACCAGAAACTGCATGTGATTCAAATCCATTTAGGACTGGGAAACAAACTCTAGCTCGCCTTACAAGAAACACACTCTGCTTTTGAGAAAAGAGCACTCTTCTACTCTACTGTGTTTCCAATGGGGTCCAAACAGTGAGCTTGCTCAGAACAAAAGAACTGTGCTTCCTACACACGGCCCATATCTCGTTCAACTCTGCTTAGGAAACTGACAAGAACAGTAGCTCCATTTCACTCTGATACACTGTACTTGCTGGGAACAGACGCGAGTGCTATTTGCACTGTGTGGCACTGGGAACGCAATAGTGACTTCCTTACCAGAAAACAACTCTTGCTCGTAGGACCAGAAACTGCATGTGATTCAACTCCATTTAGGACTGGGAAACAAACGCTAGCTCGACTTACAAGAAACACACTCTGCTTTTGAAAAAAGAGCACTGTTCTACTCTACTGTGTTTCCTATAGGGCCAGAACAGTGAGCTTGCTGAGAACAAAAGAACTGTGCTTCCTAAACACACGGACCATATCTAGTTCAACTCTGCTTAGGAAACTGACAAGAACAGTAGCTCCTATTCTGTCCAATACACTGTATTTGCTGGGAACAGACGTGAGTGCTATTTGCACTGTGTATGGCAATTGGAGCGCAATAGTGACTCTTCTTACCAGAAAACAACTCTTGCTCGTAGGAGCAAAACCTGCATGTGACTCAACTCCATTTTGGACTGGGAAACAAACGCTAGCTCACCTTACAAGAAACACACTCTGCTTTTGATAAAAGAGCCCTGTTCTACTCTAAAGTGTTTCCTATAGGGCCAAAACAGTGAGCTTGCTCAGAACAAAAGAACTGTGATTCCTACACACACGGTCATATCTAGTTCAATTCTGCTTAGGAAACTGACAAGAATAGTATATCCCCTACAGTCCAATACACTGCACTTGCTGGGAACAGACGCGAGTGCTATTTGCACTGTGTATGGCAATGGGAGCGCAATAGTGACTTTCCTTACCAGAAAACAACTCTTGCTCGTAGGACCAGAAACTGCATGTGATTCAACTCCATATAGGACTGGGAAACAAATGCTAGCGCGCCTTACAAGAAACATACTCTGCTTTTGAGAAAACAGCACTCTTCTACTCTACTGTGTTTCCTATAGGGCCAGAACAGTGAGCTTGCTCAGAACAAAAGAACTGTGCTTCCTGCACACGGCCATATCTAGTTCAACTCTCCTTAGGAACCTGACAAAAACAGTAGACCCTCTTCAGTCCAGTACACTGTACATGCTGGGAACAGACACGAGTGCAATTTGCCCTGTGTATGACAATGGGAGCACAATAGTGACTCTTCTTACCAGAAAACAACTCTTGCTCGTAGGACCAGAAACTGCATGGGATTCAACTCCATTTAGGACTGGGAAACAAACGCTAGCTCGCCTTACAAAAAACACACTCTGCTTTAGAGAAAAGAGCACTCTTCTACTCTACTGTGTTTCCTATAGGGCCAGAACAGTGAGCTTGCTCAGAACAAAAGAACTGTGCTTCCTACACACATGGGCCATATCTAGTTTAACTCTGCTTAGGAACCTGACAAGAACAGTAGCTCCTCTTCAGTCCAATACACTGTACTTGCTGGGAACAGACATGAGTGCTATTTGCCCTGTGTTTGACAATGGGAGCACAATAGTGACTCTTCTTACCAGAAAACAACTCTTGCTCGTAGGACCAGAAACTGCATGTGATTCAACTCCATTTAGGACTGGGAAACAAACGCTAGCTCGCCTTACAAGAAACACACTCTGCTTTTGAGAAAAGAGCACTCTTCTACTCTACTGTGTTTCCTGTAGGGCCAGAACAGTGAGCTTGCTCAGAACAAAAGAATTGTGCTTCCTACACACACGGCCATATCTAGTTCAATTTTGATTAGGAACCTGACAAGAACAGTAGATCCTCTTCAGTCAAATAAACTGTACTTGATGGGAACAGACGCCAGTGCTATTTGTCCTGTGTATGGAAATGGCAGTGCAATACTGACTCTTCTTAACATAAAACAACTCTTGCTCGTAGGACCAGAAACTGCATGTGATTCAACTCCATTTACGACTGGGAAACAAATGCTAGCTCGCCTTACATGAAACACACTCTGCTTTTGAAAAAAGAGCACTCTTCTACTCTACTGTGTTTCCTATGTGGTCCAAACAGTGAGCTTGCTGAGATCAAAAGAACTGTGCTTCCTACACACATGGACCACATCTAGTTCAACTATTCTTTGGAAACTGAAAAGAAGAGTAGCTCCTAATCAGTCCAATACACTGTACTTGCTGGGAACAGACGCGAGTGCTATTTGCACTGTGTATGGCAATTGGAGCGCAATAGTGACTCTTCTTACCAGAAAACAACTCTTGCTCGTATGTTCAAAAACTGCATGTGACACAACTCCATTTAGGACTGGGAAACAAAAGCGAGCTCGCCTTACAAGAAACACACTCTGCTTTAGAGAAAATAGCACTCTTCTACTCTACTGTGTTTCCTATAGGGCCAGAACACTGAGCTTGCTCAGAACAAAAGAACTGTGCTTCCTACACACACGGCCATATCTAGTTCAACTCTCCTTAGGAACCTGACAAGAACAGTAGATCCTCTTCAGTCCAATACACTGTACATGCTGGGAACAGACGCCAGTGCTATTTGCCCTGTGTATGACAATGGGAGCACAATAGTGACTCTTCTTACCAGAATACAACTCTTGCTCGTAGGACCAGAAACTGCATGTGATTCAACTCCATTTAGAACTGTGAAACAAACGCTAGCTCGCCTTACAAGAAACACACTCTGCTTTTGAGAAAAGAGCACTCTTCTACTCTACTGTGTTTCCAATGGGGTCCAAACAGTGAGCTTACTCAGAACTAAAGAACTGTGCTTCCTAAACACACGGACCCTATCTAGTTCAACTCCACTGAGGAAACTGACAAGAACAGTAGCTCCTAATCAGTCCAATACACTGTACTTGAAGAGAACAGATGCGAGTACTATTTGCACTGTGTATGGCATTTGGAGCGCAATAGTGACTCTTCTTACCAGAAAACAACTCTTACTCGTAGGACCAGTAACTACATGTGATTCAACTCCATTTAGGACTGGGAAACAAATGCTAGCTCGCCTTACAAGAAACACACTCTGCTTTTGAGAAAAGAGCACTCTTCTACTCTACTGTGTTTCCTAAGAGGTCTGAACAGTGAACTTGCTCAGAACAAAAGAACTGTGCTTCCTACACACACGGCCATACCTAGTTCAATTCTGCTTAGGAACCTGACAAGAACAGTAGATGCTCTTCAGTCCAATACACTGTACATGCTGGGAACAGACGCGAGTGCTATTTGCCCTGTGTATGACAATGGGAGCACAATAGTGACTCTTCTTACAAGAAAACAACTCTTGCTCGTAGGACCAGAAACTGCATGTGATTCAACTCCATTTAGGACTGGGAAACAAACACTAGCTCGCCTTACAAAAAACACACTCTGATTTAGAGAAAAAAGCACTCTTCTACTCTACTGTGTTTCCTAAGAGGTCCAAACAGTGAGCTTGCAGAGAACAAAAGAACTGTGCTTCCTACACACACGGCCATATCTAGTTCAATTCTGCTTAGGAACCTGACAAGAACAGTAGCTCCTCTTCAGTCCGATACACTGTACTTGCTGGGAACAAACGCGAGTGCTATTTGCACTGTGTATAGCAATTGGAGCGCAATAGTGACTCTTCTTCCCAGAAAACAACTCTTGCTCGTAGGACCAGAAACTGCATGTGATTCAACTCCATTTAGGACTGTGAAACAAATGCTAGCTCGCCTTACATGAAAGACACTCTGCTTTTGAGAAAAGAGCACTCTTCTACTCTACTGTGTTTCTAATGGGGTCCGAACAGTGAGCTTGCTCAGAACAAAAGAACTGTGCTTCCTACACACACGGCCATATCTAGTTCAATTCTGATTAGGAACCTGACAAGAACAGTAGATCCTCTTCAGTCCAATACACTGTACTTGCTGGGAACAGATGCCAGTGATATTTGTCCTGTGTATGGCAATGGCAGCACAATAGTGACTATTCTTACCATAAAACAATTCCTGCTCTTAGGACCAGAAACTGCATGTGATTCAACTCCATTTAGGACTGGGAAACAAACGCTAGCTCGCCTTACAAGAAACACACTCTGCTTTAGAGAAAAGAGCACTCTTCTACTCTACTGT